>NC_056741.1:587742882-587938141 GCF_019279795.1 Protopterus annectens
ACAAGCTGTCCAGGTAGGAATCAAGAAGACTGATTTGGTTTGTTCCCAGCCTTTTCAATCCTTCCTCTAGCCAGCCCATCCCACCTTACCCTCCTACCTATCCTGGCCCTACCTGCCCCCCCTCCCCCCACTGAAACCCGAGTCCGAGCTGACCTGCCTCAGACAAATGGCAGCTTGCTGCGATTTGGCTTGCAATCTGTTGATCTATGTTATTTGGACAATGGCTTCTGCTATTGGCATCCGTTGCTGTGAGTGTTGCCGGTTACCATACACATTGCTTGCTCAGAGGCAGATTTCATAATTCTGAACACTACTGTGGTCTCCTTTAAGGACCCTGAGCCAGTGGTCGACAGTACTGCAGCCACTGCATCGCTCACATATGCCGTCTACCGGTACCTACAGGACTGCATAAATCAGGCATTCCCTTACCCAACTGTGGTTCATTGTACCAATGCCAAGCATCCAGTGTGGTGTACCCCAGCCATACACAAGCTGTACAACGAGTGGAGGTGGCTACTACAAGGCGGAGCAGACACCTTGTGAGGTATGACACCCTTGGTCATTATATATGTAGAGCTACACGCTGTCAAGACATGGTCCAGGGCACGTTCCACAGATATACCTACATGGACCTGGCTGACAATCATACACCCTTCATTTGCTATGCTCGACACCTGGGAGGTCACTCCCACATATGCTCTGACTGGGTTCACGATGATGTGGAGTTTACTCAGCATACACACATTGCCAACATACGGGCTGACAAGTTCGGTGAGGACATCTCCACACCCTCCCCCCCACATGAAGAGATGTCTGTACCAGCGGTTTGTGGTCCCCAAATGTTCTGTGACACACGGGTGGGACATGCTCTCTCCAGGGTAGTGAACATAGCATCCATGAGACCAGCTGGTGACCCGACTGTGTACTCCACTATCTCATTGAGGAATTAGACCCACAGTTAGGACAGCTGTTTCTTTGTAGCCTCACCTCAGGTAACGTCCCCAGGTTGTGTCGCACGGCGACTGTAGTCCCACGTCACAGGGCCAATGCCTCCACTGACCCTGGTTATTACTGTCCCATTACCATGAGGAGACCTATGTGCAAAGACATGGGGAGGGATCATACTGCGGCTCGTAGATGAAGGCATAGGGGACCTGCATACTTTGCATCCAACACGGTTTGTCTTGTTCAGGGGCGGTTCATGCCTTTAAAGCATGGTTGACGTTTTCAGGACAGTCACCAAGACCATTGATGGGGGTCTTGCAGTCCATACAGCCTACCTCGACCTGGCGAAGGCCTTCAACACATTACCCCCCTCAGGTATCGTTGATAAACCCATTGGCTGGGATGTGAACACGTACATCACAGGATGGGTTGTAAACTGGCTATGTGACACAGACCATGCGGTCATAGCTGCTGGCAGCATGTCAGACCTACTGCCTGTCGCAGGCGGTGTCCCATGGGGCCCTTCCCTGGGTCCACTCCTCTCATACATCTACATTTCCACAGTACAGGCACACACAGGGGTGTTATGGGCAACATTGTTTGTAGATGACTGCCAAACAGGTGCCATAGTGGTACGGACATCTGACACAGATATCCTTCAAAGGGGCCTCCCACATATGCATATCTGCTGTCAGGGACATGTCCCACAGCTAAATGCAAAGTAATGCAACATCATACCTGTCAAGGAGTAGTAGGTCACCCCTGTCCAGCATATGGGTGGCAGTCCACTGAGCACAGGGGTGATTACCAGGGATCAGGGGACAGAGGTTGTCGGTCACCATTCGTTCAACACACATGTTGCTATCATGGTTCGGTGGGACTTCTACATTGTCCACCTGTTTGTGCAGGGATTCACATCTACATCAGGGTAGGTCATTGTCTCCTTGTACTCATTACGTGTTACACCTATGATTGACTACATTGCCCCATTCGGAGGGTATCTGACCCAACACCTACAGCAACTGGGAAGGCCTCATAGGTTAATTGTCATACAGATGCAGGGTGCCATGGATTTGTGTAATGCTGCCCCACTTGTAGGACCCCTGCCCCATTCGGTCACATACCTGTTGTTCAGTGTTGACCTGTGCCTGACATACGAGGCCATGTCAACCCATATGTCATGTCTATGCTTCACCTACTGTATCTGCATCCCTCAGAACCACAGGGGCAGGTGACATGAACCTTGTCACGGTCATTAATGGGATGTGTTGGAGTGACACATACGTCACCCGGACACTCACAATGCTGTGGATCTACATCACAGTACATGTGAGACAGACATCCTTGCTAGCCTTGTTCAGGGGTATGTTGTCCATTGGATGGGGGATTGCAGATATAGGCCAGGGATTACATCATTATCACTGCTTGACAGAGGTACAGCAATATCATAAGTATTTTATCTCCGTCCCAGAATGTTGGCAAAGGAATCCTAACTATGGTGTAGGGTTATGGCTGAACTTGGGTCGATGGCCTACCCTGTACCTATGGACCTATGAACCTATATTCATAGTTTGTCCCATTTACACTTGTCTATCCCCTATCCTCTTTCTCATGTGTATATTTCTGTGGCATGTGATTGTCCTCTGTATTACTTGCAGGTATGCTGTCTACAGTGCACATACGTCACAGTTGATTACAGTGTATCTGTGTCCCTAACACTGTGATACTGAGGACTAACACACATCCTTCACAACATTACATGCATATGTCCATTCTATTCTTCTTTGGCCTATGGGGGGGTGTTAAGGCAACAATTACACATGTCCCTGTTTGTGCATGCTTCATGGTGGTGTTTGACCAGCCTCCGTTGCAGTCGTGGGTTGGACGGTAGTGTTTCTGTGTGTTTGGCATGTGTTTTTATTGCCGGTACATCTGTGGGAGGTGTGGTTGGCACATGTTCCTCTTTGCAGGGAGCCCCATCCTGGGGTTTTGTGTCATGCATCTGCACTTGGCACGTGCCATATGTCCTGTGCTATTCCCACAGTCGTGTATGCCTTCATGCACTACTACTGCTTGTTACTGGCTCTTTGTATGTGGTACACATGGTGATTGTGGTGGTTGGCTTGACCTATTCCCATGCTAGAACATACACATCTGTCAATTACGTTGTTTAAATCAAACTGTAACACTCATTAGTCTTTTCAAAATGACAGTCAATAACACAGGAAGCTCAGATTCACAACGTTTTAATAGTGTGCACCAGGAGGCAAATAACTATGCAGTACAAGTCTAGAGTTTTGTCTGACTCTATACAAGAAACAGCTGTATGAGTATTGTGTTTACAATCATCTTTTGCCCACCTTAATGATGTGGTCAGTCACAGGGCATTTACATCACTATAGTCCACAATATTGTATTCCTACAACAGTGCTAAGGTAATGCTTATTAAATGTTTTCCCATGAGAATAGCACAGCCTTGCGAGCCACATAGTCAATTAGAATGTCCTTCTGTAAATTCTGCTCTGTCAAGGTTCCAAGCCTGTTCAGATATAATCATCAGTTCATTTCCTACTAGGTTGCTTTGTCTCTCTGGTGAGCAGCTGTACTCTGTCTTAGATAGAGCTCACAAGGCCATCCTCCTCAGTGGAAGGATGAAAGATATACCTGTACATACATTTATTATTCTCTAACCCAGCAGATGACTAATGCTGAATGACATATGCCTGCTGCACTGGTTACTGCCACGGTCAGGGTTCGATCACACTGCAGCTACACTACAGGCAATTACATGCATGATAAGTTCTACTGCCATATTGTAAAATAGATTAATATGCATTATACACTATTTGCTTCTAAACTAGCACGTCATATATATGTTTAAATATATATTTTTCTAACATTCTCCCTCCTTTGATTGCTTCTATTCTATCAAGAAACATATACAACATTATTTCATTCCCTAGCCTCTTCCTCTCTGGAACGTTTAACTAGGCAAGTCATTTGTTGTACATTTCAGAAAGGATTTCATTTGGTATTAACAAATACCACTACAGGTCTTGATACATAGTCTCGGTTACAGATACGTCGACAGAGTCCCTGACTAATACTTTCATACAAAGTATCCCGCAACAGACACATGCTCCCAATATGAGCAGAACAACACAAATGGCAATCAAGATATTCAGTATGAGTGAACCCCATCCACCAAATGGTTTCTGGAAATAGTTCGTCAGTGGGTTTGGGCCTGGTTCCGCCATGGCTGATACCTGCTGTATTACCTCTAGGTGGGCGTTGATATCCTGCTTATTCTGTGGTACTTAGACACAGCGGTCTTCTTTGATAAGCGCGCACGTACCACTTCTCGCCGCCAGGGTGCAGTCGTGAGCCATTAGATTTTGTGACACAACAGTTCTCATTGCATTCAGTCCATCAGTCACAGGTTCAAGAGCGAAAAGTCGCATTGCTCATTCCTCCGACAGGTTTTGACAACTTCCTCTGTTCCCTGATTGATTTCACTACTCCACAAGCTGGGATTGTTCCAGCCCAGGATATAACACTGTCACTCAAGTCCATATGAGTAAATATTCCTTTATCTCTTGCAGAAGAATGATTTTTCAGAACAGCTTCCATTTCACCCACTGGATTAGTAGGTTTCTCGACTGTGTTCTCAGTTCTTCGAGCTATATGTCTTACAGTTTGTTTCGTACCCAGAGGCAATTGTGCAGTATGTCATATGACTGGAGCCAGATAACCCAAAAAACAACTGCCGGACCAATTCTCAGGTAACCATTGATATGCTTTTTCCCACAAACAAAATAACAATATTCTACTTTACTACTGATGCGGGTTAACTCTGCATGTAACATTTTCCTGTCTATAACAGAGGACTGTTTATACAATTCCGGATGTTTCTGCACATCTTTCCACATTGTTCTCATGAAGCTTAAATACAAATCATGAATGGTGCTACAACTAGTACTGTGATCTTTGGCTGTTATATGACATTTGTAAGACACAGTTATGTTACAATTACTCCCACCAACTTGGACTGTATCATGTTTATGAAAACAAACAATTCCTTTTTGTGAAACAGGTAAGTACAGTGCCACTTTGTCCTGTGATCTCACAGAACCTGTATCAAAGTGTAAATATTCACAAGTCATAATCTATCCCCAAGGGGACAACATACATCGGAAGTCCTCCATATGATGTAGGTAAGGCAGTACAAACACAGCAATTTGAAATGTTCATAGTCTGTACATGCACACGCGTCATGCCTAGGTATGTGTTGAAGTTTGGATGCCACTCTGTGGCCAGTTCATCACGTATCACTATTTGTATCTGTGTAGTTATATGCAGGTAAGGTCCCAGCAAATGTAAAGTCACCACAAACATGGTTAATAGGTGTATGATCAGTAGGACAGTAAACCAAATGTCTTTGGGGTTGCTTTGTATTGTTATACACTCTGGCCCGGGTGATTCTGTCTCTATGGTATATCGGCTACAACATGTAAATCACACTTGATATCCTTTACCGGTTTGAAAAGGTGAGGTGAACCCAGGACGACCTTTCCGCAAACTTTACTGCATTAGGCGTTGCCAACAGTACCTGGTACGGACCTTCCCACGTTGGACTCGGCAAGTTACTTTTTTGGATAACAGTGAAACACACCCAGGATACTGGAGTCAGCTATGCGTCCGGCTTCGCTTGCTCTTTATCTGTAAAAGAGTTTAACTGCAAAACAGTGTTAGTGGTTAACAATCCTCTCATGTAACTTGCTAATGAGCCATCGACCTCCAGCTCTGCAGGCATGACAGCTTTCCACTGTGGCACATAATATGCCATTCCAAATACTACTTCGAAGGGGGTCAAACACTTTACATTTGGAACTGTTGTCATGCTCAGCAATGCTAGAGGTAGACAGCAAATCCAACTCGTCTGGGTGTCACCCGTCAAACTCCTCAACTTATTTCTCGGGATCCCATTGTACCTTGCCACCAGTCATGCTGACTGTGGGTTGTACATGCAATGATTATTCATGGAAATCCCAATTAATCCCCCATGTTGCTGGATTGTCTGGTTCACAAAATGTGTTCTATTGTCACTGTAGCTTCTTTACAGTATGCCAGATCTAGGGATACTTTATTTTACTGGTACCTTTGCCACTGTTGCTGCATCCGGATTCCTGGTTGGGTATGCTTCTACCCATTTTGATAATATATCTATAATCACTAAACAGTATTTCTTCCCTTCACATTTATTCAGCTGTATAAACTCCATACAAATAGTATGGAACGGTTATGGTGGTGTAGGGAAACCCACTCCCTTCGGTTGAAATGCTCCCTGTGCATGATGTTTACTGCAAATATGACATGCTGCTCATGATATTTGTATGTGGTTCCTAATTCCATATGTTAGGAATATTCTGTTAACCAACTGTACCATCCCCCCTGTTGAGACATGTCTCTACCCATGGCTCAACAAAGCCGCATATCTGAATACATTAGACGTTAATATTGGCTTTCTCACTGTGGATATGTACAGTCCGTCTTCAAGGATTGCTCCTCGTCATACCCACGTCTGCTTTTCTGCTTTCGTAGTTGATGTTTGCATTGTTCCTAACATTTCTACATCTAGAATGTCTGAGGATTGTCATTCCTCATTCAAAAAGACACTTTCCGACTGTGAGGCTGCTTGTTTTGCAGCTGCATCAGCTCGTGCCTTACCTTTCCTAATGTTATCCTGTTGCTTTGTATGAGCTGCACATTTACAATTAGCTACTTTAGTGGGTAACTGAATGGAATCTAATGCATTCAAGATCTATTGCGCATGATTAATCGGTTTACCAGTGGATGTTATCATACCCCTATTCTTCCACTGCTGCACATAAACATGCACTGTAGAGACAACATACTGACTATCGGTATGAATGTACACATATCTGTTTTTCGCTAGAGTGCAAGCACGTGTTAAAGCTATCAATTCTGCTGCTTGAGCAGACACGTTATGCTGCAGGATTTGGGCTTCTACAATCTCATTATCAATAACTACTGCATAACCTACTTGATTCTTTCCTGTAGGACTCTTTCTACATGATCCGTACACATAAACTGTCACCTCTGCATCATCTAAGGGTATATCAGTGATATCCTGTCTGTGTAGAGTTATTTGCTCCATTTCCTGTAGGCAACTGTGTGGTGTGCCATACACAGGTGTCGGACGTGACGTTGATAGGTTTAATGTTGTACAACGTTCAATCAACATATGAGGTTGACTCAGGGGTATGGTCAAACAAGAAAGATGTCTAGCACGGGTCAGGAATGCTATTTTCTCTTGCAGCAAAATGATCGCAACTGCGTGAGACACTCTCACAGTGAGAGGGTGGAATAATAACATTGATGCCGAGGCCTGTACTGCCATGGGTGCTGCAACAACTGCCTGTACACAATGTGGCACTGACCATGCCACTGTGTCCAACTGCGATGAGTAGTAAGCTATGGGGCGTTGCTTACTTCCATGCTGTTGCGTCAGGACTGACGTCATATATCCCTGCTTACAATCTACAGTCTGAAAACATCTGTTATGATTATTCGGGAGACCTAAAACAGATGTTGAAGCTATCAATCGTTTTAGTCTGCAGAAAGCTGTTTCTGCTACTGGACTCCAGTGTAGTATATCTTGTGCTGCCATAGGTGTATTAAAGATTAAAGCAGACAATAGATCAGATTCCAAAGCATTGTTTGGTAACCAGCTTGGACAAAAGTTAGTCGGCCCAAGAAGGACATCATTCCCTTCTTGGTAGTTGGCTTGGGTGCTTGTGAAATTGCTGCCTTCCTATCGTCATATAATGTTCTACCCTCCTTGGATACCACATATCCCAGGTACTTGACCTGTATTCTCCGTAGTTGCAATTTATGCTTGCTTAATTTATGTCCCTGTTCTGCTGAATATTTCAATAATGCAAATGTATCTTCCCTACATTGCTGCTGGGTAGGGGCCACAAGCAGAATATCATCCACATAAAGTAGAACTTGACTGGCCCCGGGTGGAGTAAACACCGGAATGTTGCTAGCCATCTCCTGTGCGAATATCATTGGACTTTCACAGTATCCCTGCGATAGCCGGGTATGGCTGTATCTGTTACCCTGAATGTAAATGCAAAACAATAGTGACTATCTGGATGTATAGGTATTGAAAAGGAAGCATAGCTTATATGTACCACGGTAAGATACTTCTGTGGCGGGTTCATAGCATTCAATATAGTGTGTGGGTCTGGCACCATCGGTACCCTAGGTATTATTACATGATTTACAGCTTGTAAATCCTGTACCATCCGCCATTCCCCCTTTGCTTTTCTATCAGAAGATACAGGGGTATTGCATGGTGAATACTGATTACTTTGTAGATGGGGAATTTCCTCTGTGACTTTCCAGATATCTTCTGGTATCCACGGTCTATACACTAAGGGAGTTGGGTCCTGGCCTTCCTGTCCTGCATGAGGGTTCAGTACTTCAATTAATTGACAGATATCCTCACTCTGTTCTAGTGACTCTCTTCTTACTTGAGTGTCCCTAGGTATTTTACGAGTTCGGGATGTGGTTTCAATAGCTTCTCTTACATTTGGTCGTTGTGATACCTCTGTTGCCACAGGATAACGTGGGGGGGACTAGCCTGCCCTCCCGCTTCATATCCTGGATGTGGTATCGGAGGTGGTAGAGGGGCTGTCACTACTACTGTATTATTATCTTCTTTGTCTACGTATGATGCTTTCGCATTTTTAGTGTTCTGTTCCCTTCGGTTCACTACCTCAATACACCTATGTGCTTGAGGGATACCCAATTGTCGCTGTTTTTTAGCCTGCACATCTTAGGGTTGCCACCTTTTCAAATGCACAAAGTGGGACATTAGTGTTAGGAACGTGGGATTTTGCAGGGCAAAACACACCCACGGCCAGTACAAAGGACAGCAAATCGCTTTTTGCCAGAATAGCAACCTATTCTTGTAGCATTTGAGTTGCTTATTCTGTTTATTATGATATTTTGGTGTTTCAGATACTAAATAACTGTTTTATGCTACCATTAAAGGAGATATAGGAAATATTTTTTTCCTAAGATATCAGGACATTTGCCATTTGTTCAGTTTGTTTGCAGGACACAACTGGCCAAGGAGGGGGTGTCCCTCGCATAGTGGGACAGGTGGTTACCCTAGAAGATCTGCGTCACATTTTAAGTGATTCCAATGTTTCACTAACGATATTTTGTCTAATATTCCATCTATGTCATATTTATTACCCCATTTTGCAGAATATCTCACATTATGTGCTCTCGACAATTGCATACACTTCACATCACCCGTCAAACGCGGATCTCACGATCTCTTAGTGCACTAATCTCCCATGTCTTCTACACGACTGTTACGTAACCCTTCTCTCGTACCACGTGATATCTCCTTCCCTGTATCCACTGTAGTGTCTACAATGACTATTTACTCTACTCTGTGTTCCCCTGATCTATGTCCAAATTTAAAACTACTTGGATTGGTCTTCGACCTGATATCACAACTGTTAACAGAAACACAATGTAGCCTGGTCCATGATCTACAATAGAGACAAAGAGGCAAACTCTCCTTACCTGAGCCTCCTGTTTATGACTGCACGTTTTCTTCTTGGGATCCAGTTTTCCGCTTTTCAGCCACAGATCAGACAGTGGACAGCCTCTTTCCACACAACAATTCAGTCGGAGGTCTTTTCACTCAAGAAGAACCATTTAGGCAAATTCTCCTGCGCAGATGTCTAACCACCCATGCACTCTGACCTGTAGCTTACCAAGGGAATTCTGGCTAAGAAGGGCCACAATGTCAAATAAGTTGTTAAAACCAGACTGTAGAAATCAGTAGGCTTTTCTAAGTGACAGTCAATAACACAGGAAGCTCGGGTTCACAAAGTTTTAGTAGTGGACACAGGCAGGCAAAGAACTATACAGTCCAAGTATGAGAGTTTTGTCTGACTCTATACAGTAAGCAATTTCTTTATATAGTGTTTACAATCATCATTTGCCCACCTTACTGACGTGGTCAGTCACAGGGCATTTCCATCACTATGGTCCGCAATATTCTATTCATACGAGGGTGCTGAGGTCATGCTTTTAAAATGTTTTCCCATGAGAATAACACAGCCTTGCAAGGCACCTGGTCAATTACAGTGTCCTTCTGTAAATGTTGCTGTTTCAAGGACCCTGGACTGTTCCGATACAATACTCAGTTCATTTCTTAATACGTTCCTTTGTCTCTCTGGTAAGGAGTTGTACTCTATCTTCGATAGAGCTCACAAGGCCATCCTCCTCAGTGGAAGGGAGGATGTTATACATGTACATACATTTATTTTTCTGTAACCCAGCAGATAATTAATGCTGAGAGACATAAGCCTGCTGAACTGGTTACTGCCAGGGTCGGAGTTCGATCACACTGCAGCTAAGCTTCACCAATTACATGCATGATCATTTCTACTGCCATATTGTACAGTACAACTCAATGCATTCTATAGTATTTTGCTTCTAAACTGGCACTTCATATGTGTTTCTATATATATTTTTCTAACAACGTCCATCCGGCCATATGCATGTTGTTCTGTCCTTTACCTTCACCGTGGGTGTTTGGCCATCCAGCAACGCTACTCTCCACATGTGATGTCCCACCTTCCCCTTCTGTGCCTGTGGCACCCTGTTAGGACATCCTGTTTGGTAGGCACATGTTCCGCTATATGTGTTTGACCTGTCTGCATAGCTAATCATCGGTGCGGTGGTTCAGCATCCCGACTTGTCCACATGTGTACAGTTATGTGCACCGTGGCGTGCAAACCTATAGGGTTTGGACGGGTACATACCACATGCGGGATGTACACATTCTGCAGACACATTCACATGCATCCATTTCCATATCTGTACCTGAGGTGGTTTGGTGACATGTGGGGTACATATTTGCCCGCGTGGCACTGCCTAAAACAATACTTCTTACCACATTTCAGGTATGCCCATTGTGTGTAGGTGTGTAGCTGCACAAGACTGCTAGCTGGTTTGGGTGCACAGGCGTACATGGGTGGGACTTACATGCTACAATGGGGCTATTGTGTATTACATATGCATGCATGGGTTCTGCTTCTGGATATTACGCTTAGACATACGCCGTCCTGTGTATGCGACAAACACGTTGCTGGGTGTGGGACATGTTGCTATGCACATGTTTGCCTGTGTTTAGGGTATCTTGGTTCCTTCCTGTTGTTATGTCGACACGGCTACCCAGCTGTGCACTCTCACTACTGCTTGTGACCATTATGGTTGCCACCTTTTCCAATGCCCATAGTGGGACATCTTTTGTGGAAACATCGGATTTTGCAGGACAACACATACCCACAGCAAGTAGAGATGACAGAACTTCACATTTTTGCCATAATATACGCTTATTCTCGTAGCATTTGGGTTCCTTATTCGGTTTCTTATGCCATGTATGTGTTTCATATACAAAATATATGTTTTATGCTACTATTACAGGTATATTGAGGGAATATTTTTGCCCGGAAATCTCAGGTCATTTGCCATTTTTCGATATTTTGCGGGACACAACTGTCCAATGAGGGACTGTCCATAGCAAAGTGGGACAGCTGGTAACCCTGGTGACCATGCCCATGTCGCTACTGGGGTTGCCACCTTTTCCAATAGCCAAGGTGGGACATTTTCGGGACTCACATCAGATTTTACAGCCCGACACATACCCACGGTCACTACATAGCATAGAACTTCACTTGTTTGCCTAAATAAAAGATTATTGTTGTTGCGGTTTGGTTGCTTATTCTGTTTCTTGTAACATTTAGGTATTTTAGTTACGGAAATAACCATTTCATGCAACCATTACATTAAATACGGGATATAATTATGTCCTACAATCTTGGCACATTTGCCGTTTTTAATATTTTTTATCGGGACACAACTGCCCATAGAGGGACTGCCCCTCGCAAAGTGGGACAGGTGGTAACCTTAGTCGCTACTCCTATGTCGGTGCGGCGCGCTGACATGCTGCGGTACACCTTCTCTGGGTATGCCCACTGACGGTGCATTGCGGAACGAACACGGTGTTACGAGTATCCTTTGTTCCTTGGACTGGTACACTTAGGGCTTCGTGGGTTGTGTTTGCTTCTCCATTTTGTTGGGACGTGTACTATGTTGCATACTCTACGTGCGTTTCATTCTGCACGGGCCCTGGCTGCTGCCATTACTATTATGGGCGGACCGTGGCAGTCAGCACTTTAGGTTGCTCATCGCCTGCCGGCTTAGCCACGCCTCCGGAGGCATCCTACTTGGGCTCGCTCACGTACACTACGCACGTGTCTGTGGTTGCGGCGCGCTCTCATTACTATGCATATGGCGCTACTACGCCGACTATTCACTGCACCGCCGGCGCAGGCCTTTCGCCGAGCTTCATGAATCCCGGGGTCTGTCTTTTCAGGAGAGGGGAAAACAGTCGTACAGTTGTACCAGCTGAGGCAAGGGAAGACCCTGAGTGCTTAAAATGTAACTTTAGAGAAATGTGTAACCCCCAAATGAATGTTACAATGGAAAGGCACTTATTTTACACAAGGGATGAAAATCCTGGTGAAACATTTGCAGCATATATTTGAGAAACAAAGTTAAAACATGCAGATTTGGTGATTTAAGGGAGTTGATAAAAGACAGACTTGTGTGTGGTATTAAAGATGATGCTATGAGAAAGATTTTGCTTTGTGACAGTGATTTAACTCTGAATAAGGCCATATATAAGGTCAGATATATGAGCTTACTGAAAGCACACAAATATGCTTACAAACGAGAGATGCATGCTTCCAGTAACTTCTAAAGCCAATGTTGATAGTATGCAGCATGTGGTTAAAAGAAAAAGGCCCAAGCACATGGCTGCAACTGTAAATCCTGCAACACTCACTGGGAAACGTCGTAGCTTTCTAGCAAGTTCCAAGGTGTGCTCTGGAAACCGCACAGTCTCAAAGAAGCATGAGTGAGTCAGCAAACTCAAAGCATGTGCCCCCACCCAGTTTCATATCCAACTGTCATAACTGTGGAGAGTCATGAGCCTAAAAGGGAAAATGTTTAGCTTTTGGTCAGCAATGTCACAGATGCAATAAGTGGAATCACTTCAAAAGGTTTTGTAAATCAAAGGGCATACATTCTTTTATTAAAAGGGAATATTCAAAAAAACAAGTTGATCAATTAGAAAGCTATGGCCCTACTTTTTATGTTGATGGTGTATCAGTGCTTCATGAAACAGTCAGTGCAGTAGATTTACAGGCAAAGAATGAAGTAGTTTGTACTGTTTGGATAAATGGGAGACCCATAGAGCTCAAAGTTGACACAGGTTCAAAGTGCAATGTCATGTCTGCAGAAACATTTGCTAGAGTATGTGCTGGTGAGAAGCTTGATTTGGCAAAGTGTTTGAGGCTTGTTGCTTATGGTGGTGAAGAGATTTAAACTGAAGGCTCAGTAGTACTTTTACATTGCTCTGCTGGGAGATGTTATTTTATTTGGTCAAAAGGTACATCCAGTCATTATTTGGGCTCAGAAACAGTTTGAAAATGGGACTGCTTTCATTTATAAGGAAGTCCATCATGTTAGTTTGAAAGACCACAGCACTAATTTCACCCAGTATATTTTTTCTACCTATGCTGATCTTTCTGAAGACAAATTAGGCAAGCTTCCAGTTATGTACTCCATGAAGTTAGACCCAGATGTCAGGCCAGCCCGGAAAGTTCCAGTAGCTATGCAGAACAGAGCCAAAGCTGAGCTAGATAAAATGGTGCAATAAGGTGTAATTTGTCCAGTAGGTGAACCAACTTAATGGGTACCTTCCATGGTGGTAGCTCATAAGAAAAGCAGAGATGATATCAGAATATCTATTGATTTACATGATTTGAACAAAGCACTGAAAAGACCTCATCATCCAATGTGTACAGTCGAAGAAGTTGCAACTCTGATGCCAAATGCTACTGTTCTTTCTGTCATAGATGCAAATAGTTCATTTTGGCAAATTCTGCTTGACAACAAATCCACATTGTTAACTACATTCAGTACTCCTTTTGGCAGGTACAGATTTCTGAGAATGCCATTTGGGATAAATTCTGCCAGTGAAGTCTTTTAACGTGCAATGGAGCAAATTTTTTTCTGGGTATCCTTGTGCTACTATAGTAGATAATATTCTAGTAGGAGGTAATGGTGAAGTTGAGCATGACAGAAACCTCAATAAAGTTCTGGAAAGAGCTTGTAAAGTGAATCTTAAACTGAATCCTAAGAAGTGCAAGTTCAGGTTACAAGAAGTTACTTATGTTGGTTATTTGCTTACCGGTTCGGGCTTATGACCAGGCCCTTCCAAGCAAACAGCCATTCTTGAGATGCCAGCTCAAGACAACGTTCAAACTTTTCAGTGTTTTCTTAGCATGGTTAACTATCTAGGCAAGTTCATTCCACACTTGAGCCAACTAGCAGCACTGCTTAGACAGCTGACATGTAAATGTGTATCCTGGTCATGGTTAGAACAGCACCAAACAGAATTTGATGCTCTGAAAATGCAAATTGCCAGTCTACCAACTCTCAGATACTATGATGTCCACAAACCAGTTACTCTTTCCTGTGATGCTTCAAAATTTGGTCTTGGTGCAGTCATTCTTCAAGAGGTTCAACCTGTTGCCTATGCATCCAGATCTCTAACCCAAACTGAAATGCAGTATGCTCAGATACAGAAAGAACTTTTGGCAATTGTGTTTGCATGCTCGAAGTTCCATGATTATATTTATGGTTGACCTATCCAGATTGAAACAGACCACCAACCTCTTGTCACTATTTTGAGAAAGCCTGTGCATTCAGCTCCAGCCAGATTGCAATGTATAATGTTGAGACTGCAGAAGTATAGTTTCAATCTTGTCTACACAAAAGGCAAACTTCTTTAATTTGCTGATACATTGTCCAGATTGCCCAGAAATACCACTGAAGAGCATGAGAATGAGAACTTGATTTTGAAGTCATGGAAGTGAGTAATTTTTCATCCACATTTCCTAATGAGTTTAGAAATCATACACCCTCAGATCCTGTTTTAAAGAAGTTCAACCACTTTATAGGTTCATAGGTTGGTACTGGGCTATCTGCCCGAAGGCATATATTAGCTCAGCCATGTTGTGCAGTATTCGCCGCCCCTTTAGTAGTTCCCTAGACCCTTGTACTAGCAGCTAGTACCCTTGGCTCCTATCTAGTAGTGCTGTTGGTGTGATCCCCGGTGTGATCTTTCTGTTACCCATCCACTCATCAAGGTTCCTCTTGAAGAGTGATAGTGAGGGGCTCTGTCTTAAGTAGATCGGGACCCTGTTCCATAGTAAGGGAAGTCTCTGCGAAGGGAATCTATCCCTCCAGCATGTTCTATTCATTGTTGTGTTGAGGTTTATTTCCCTAGAGCGTGTAGCTCGAGTAGATTTGGTTTTGCTAAGATGGAGCATGTTCAACAATTCTGGGTCAATTATCAATGGTGGATGGTCGTCAAAGCAATCTAGTTTACCTCAAGAGGTGCAACCTTATTTTCCTTAAAAAAATGAGATTGTCTGACAATGGTATCATCATGAAAGGTCCAAAAGTAATTGTTCCAAAGTCTTTGCAACAAGATTATATTACTATCTTGCATCGTGGCCACCCAGGAACCGATTCTACTAAAAGGTGTTTTGGCTTTCTATGTCGCAATTCATTGAGAGTATTTTTATCTTGTTCTGTATGTAATAGTACAAAGCCACACCAACAGAAGGAACCACTTCAGCTAAACCAGATTCCTGAACTACCTTGGTCGACAGTAGCCACTGACATTTTTGAGTGGAATGGTAAACATTACTTGGTGTTAGTAGACTTTTATTCCAATTGGTTCGAGATTGACATACTTTCTAATCTAGTATATAGTACTGTCATTACTAAGATGAAGCATCATTTTGCAGGTCATGGTAGTCTGTACAAAGTTATTTCTGACAATGGTACACAGTTTACTAGCTAGCAATTTAAAAGATTTGCCAAAGAGTAGGACTTTACTCATGTTACATGTAGTCCTACGTAGCCACAGTCAATTAGTTTTGCAGAACGTGCAGTTCAAAGTGCAAAACAGTTACTAGAGATGTTGAAATGAGATAATAGTGATGTTTTCTGAATCTCTTGAATCTCAGAAATGTTCCTCGTGACAAAAATCTTGGTTCACCTGCCCAGAGACTTCTGTCAAGGCAAACCAAAACTACCTTACCAATCAGCAGTAGTTTGTTGGTTCCAAGTGCTAAGAATAACAGATTATGTGAAGAAGAGACACTGAGAATGCAAATGTGCAAAGGTTATGATCAGATTGGAGTCATGAAAGGAATTTGCCCAGAGCTGGGATCGTATATTGTGGAATCACAAGGAGTAGAGTTTAGGCAGAATTGGAAACATTTGATGCCATTGTCTGAGCCTATAACACAGCACCTACCCTGTGAGAAAGACTCTTTATCTCAGAGTGAGTTGTCCAGCATTCCAGTTCCTGAGGACATTCCAGTGATTATCCATGTTCCTGAGAAGAATCCCAAAGTTCCTGATATGAGTTGTTCACCGAAGACTGTCCCTGTTACTAAACCCAATTCTGATTATTATATTACTAGATCAGGTTGTATTTCTGGACCATGTTACAGATGCACGGTAACTTGGACAGGAACATTATGGGTTTCTGATGGATATATTATTGCATATTTTATTCTAATGTCACTACATTGAAGACAATTCATTAAGTGGGAGGCTGTAGATTAGTGTGTGTTTACAGCTTTAAGAAGCTTTCTAGGGGCTTACACAAGTGTATAAATACTGAGCATGTGTGAGCCTGAGATGTAAGCATGTATGTCTGTATATTCTGTCTGTTAATCAGTTTGTTTATATGTTGTACTGCTGTTCCCCATCCTGATGTGTTTCTATGTAATAAAGCATATAAAAGAACTACCCCGCCTGTTCATCATCTATACTAGAGAAGGACGAGCAACAGCTCCCAAGACCTTCATCATTAGCTTGGCTTTAATGATGATCCATTTAATCATTTTTTATAAACTATTTATTATTGCATTTACTGTGTTTATGTATTGTATATATTATTGTTGTTACTATTAATATTATTAATTATTACATTAACAATACTATAAAATCAGTTAACAGAAAAATGGGCTGCCTGTACAGAGTCAAACCCTTCCTTACTCCAATAGCAAGAACTACCATTGCCCACTCCCATCTAATCTCTACTGTACTCTATGCCTCACCAACATACACTAACCTATCCAAAAATAATCTTCTCAAACTTGCTACCTCATCATAATATTGCCAGATTTGCCACTGGTAAACCCTTCAGAACACATCAATGTCAGAATCTTAAGCAACTTGGATGGCTTGAACTTCAAAACCAGCTTCAACTCAACCAACTTACAATTGCCCATAAGGTCCTTTACCAGCCAAACAATACTCCAGTACTCTCAGACCTCATAACCCCCTACAAAAATCTTAATGCCTTGTGTTCTTCAAATAAACTACTAGTTAACATCAACAAGTCTCACAACATGGCTGGGGACTCTCTATTCTCAAATACAACTGGGAAAAACTGGAACCTTCTACCTATTAAACTTCCTTCCCTTCCTTCCTTATCACTCTTCAGACAAAAACTTAAAACCTTCCTCAAAACACACTGGCTGTGCCCTTGTACCAACCCTGACTAACCTATCATTAATGCTACTAATATATTTTCTAGCTGTTCTCTCTCCACTAATTTAATCTAGTAAGAACCTGGATACTATTTTTTTAGCCACTAGCATATTCATATTATCTTGCGCTAAACTTTGTATATAGTTTTTATGTTATTTACTGTTAAAGGTATATAATATCTTCTATATCTACTTATTGTTTTTATTCTTATGTAACAATGCCTTATTGGCTGTTTGTATCTGTCTTGGAGCTTTTCTCCCCGGGCCTCCACTGAAAATGGACATATATCCAGCTGGACTAGCCCGGTCAACAAATGTAAAATAAATAAAATAATAAATATTTCAGCATTAATAACAGTGCTTAATGATTCCATTATAAAGTGGTTTCTGTGACTGATTCCACTTTGCACCATTTAAGCCCTTCAAGTTGTGATCACCTCATCACTTTCAAGTCCCAAACTACTGATTAATTCTGTTTAGTATGATCATATATGCTAACAATCTGTAACAATTCCTTATCTTCAAATATAATTCAAAACATATAAGGACTTCTCAGTTTCATTTCAACAACTATTTAGCAAGGTTTTGATGATATAGGGAAGCAGTGACTAAGAAAGGTAAAAAGCTTGATGGGGAATGGAGGAAGAAATTGAAACAGGAAAGCTTATAAATTGCTAAGGTAAAAATAAATGTTGTTCCTCCTGTGAGGAGATAAAAAAACACTTGCTAAGATTCCTAATCAATATGAAGTGCTAAATGGTGTGAAGCAGGTAGCCTGATGAGGCCCACAGCTAATCCGAATGCATATGTATTATGGTGAGCACAGTGCTGATATACTAGGAAAAGGACTGCATAGTAAAGCAGAGCTGCTGTGTTAGATAGATTAGCACTGCCAAGCTGGCACAGTGGACAAGTAACACTATAGATAAGCCTGTGACTTATATGGTGGACGTCATCACTAAGGGAGGCAAGTACAGCATAGTTTGTATACATCTACATGCACAGAAGTGCTGTTTACCTGACACTCCAGATAGCCTATAGACAAAAAAGCAAAATGCCAATCCAGTTTATCCTTAAAATGGGGAAGAAAGGGAAAGTAGGAAAGGGTAACACAGCAAGCAGAGCAGAACATTAAAGGTTAACAATAAGATATGACAGGTGGAAGGGCAATCTTTTTTTTTTAATAGA
Organism: Protopterus annectens; assembly: GCF_019279795.1. NCBI lineage: Eukaryota > Metazoa > Chordata > Ceratodontiformes > Protopteridae > Protopterus > Protopterus annectens. Next base: position 587,761,782 of record NC_056741.1, read on the forward strand.
AGTACCATTTTCAATGTGTAAAGATAAGGGTTGTGGGCTATGTAGACATGAACAGTTAAGGAAGGGATAAATGGAGAAGAACAGGTAGCAGGGGTAGGCAGACAAATATAAAATGCACACAGACAGAGAGGAGTGGTATACATACACACAAAAGGTAGGAATGACAGTGGATGGACACAGACTGACAGGTGGTTGACACCTAGTGATAGAGATGGAGATGGCTGAACAACAAACAAGGTATGGATAATGACATATTGTGGGAAACACCTAGATGTGGAGAAGGCAGAGGCCACTGTCAGATGCCAGGTCAATTCTGACTGACTCTCTCAGTAGCCCTGAGCAAGTCACTTAACTGTATAGTGTTCACACCCGAAAAGAGGCACTTTTTCCTAATGGGTTTATTTGGTTAACAATGAATAAAATAAAAAAACAAAGAGCAGATATTTAAAAAACTAGCAGTGGTCCAAAAAAATTTGATTAGAGATGTCTGCCTAGCTTATCATTTTAGACATAACATCTTTGGTACCAGTCTGTGTACACGGTGATGTATTCCATCACTGGCATGACATACAAGCTGAAGCATAGCCAAACAGGATCTCACTCCTTCCTGTATATGCCCTTGTCTTGCATCTCCCATTTTTTCTGTCCTGGTTAGCCCTTCATGATAACCTTTAACATTTTCATTTCTGTATTCTCTTCACAACACTCAATATCTATTAGTCTTTCCCATGCTCAAATTTCCCTCATTGCCCCCATAATGTTATGCAGCTCCAAACTGGCAGCACTGCAAGGGGGCACACAGGGGCATATTCACCATGTGAAACTATGTACCCTCATTAAGGTCCCAGTGCCTGGAATACTAAAAATTAAAAAAAAAAGTCTCTCTTTTTTTTATATTCCAGTCTGCTCCTGTAGCTGAAAGTGCAAGCATGACTCTCACTTCTCAGCTAAAGTGCAAGCAGGAGAACTGAAATTCTGGTCTTTGCATTTTATCGGAAGAAATGAACATCATCAATTTTTACTCTGGAAGAATGGCCTTTTGAGTGTGTAAACAGAATGGCTTTTGAGTGTGAGTGTGTGAGTGTGTGAGTGTGTGTGTGTGTGTGTGTGTGTGTGTGTGTGTGTGTGTGTGTGTGTGTGTGTGTGTGTGTGTGTGTGTGCACGCGCTTGTTCCCATCTGTATATGTATCCATCAACGGTATGAACACATGATTTTCATTACAAGTATGCTGCTAAGAGACTCATGAAATGAGAACTCTTCAGGGAACAAAATGACCTCCATATGGCAAGAAACCTTCATGGGTAATCCATTTAGAAACCTACAATACTAAATCATCTAGCATAAAGTACACTGTGCAATGCAAGCAAGACATCAATGTATTAAATGTACTCCCAAAGGAGGTCAGTATACTGAGGATAGACAGAAACCACTTTACTTTCTCTTCAGTGGGAAGAGGATCTGAATATTTCTGTTTGTTTTTGCATAGATGGTATCTGATGTCTCTCCACCATGAACCCTCCTACCTGAATGATCATATTTGTGCAAACTTTTTCAGTGTATCAAATGCCCAGTTTGCTAAATCAAATTGAAAACAAGTCATGAAGCAGACAGCTAAGTTGCCTGAATAGAAAATGTATCTGACACATATACATGCTTTTCAGATTGTACAAACTCACACGTCTCCTTGTTAGGAGGATGAACCACTGGACTCTACTATGAGGGTTCATTTTCAAAGACAGTGGCTACTTCAGTGAAGTCAACTGGGGAGCTTTACGCTAGCATTCATAGTCCATGGTAAGATGAAGGATAGTCACATTTCCTATGCATAGATGTTTCCGTCATCCAAGTCTGTATTCAGGGGTGGGAAACTCCATAGAGGAGTCCAAATGTTTCCTGTACATATACTCTTACTGGGTATATATGGAGAGGAGTCATCTAAGTGCAAGGGAGATGAATAAAAGCCAGATACTCTATCCCTGCTGTTCTTGTCCATCTTTTGTCTCTGATGGAGACAAGGCTTCAGACTAGTGATTATGTTTGGGTGGAATTAATGCAGACTTCTGTGTAAGGTAAAAACAAAGCTGAATGCTTTTGAGCTAACTCCAAGCACTTGTAAACTGACCTACAAGTGCCTGCCATTGTGGCATGGAAGGAATTAGCATTCATACACTTGACACTGAGTCTTGCCTGTCCAAGCTCTAACAGTGAGAAACATCTCAGTACAGAGGACGTTTTTTTGTGTCCCACGTGCTAGAACTCTGATGATGTTTATGTCAGGAACAGACACATGAGCATTGGTGCTGACACCAACCTATTGATGTTGAGAAAATGGAGCCTAGTAATCTTTGCACTAAACAATTCAGTCTTATTGTCATTGGTACAGAAAAAAATGATGAAGCTCAAGTATTCAGTAAGGAGTTACAGGAGTACTATCAGCCTCATGACAATTGGCAAAGAGATGTGGGCTGGTGTGGAAAAAAATAAGGAAGGAAGAAGGGCTGGGATCTTCATTTGCTTCCTAGGAACTTCTTCTGCCTCACTGTAAACTAAGGGGGAAGAGATGAAGCCCATCTTACTGTGAATCTCATCTTAATCACAACCCTCTTAATTTTCTTCTAGTGCAGACTAATAGCAACAGAAAGACTATAGAAAAACTGGGAAGACTAAACCAAAACTGAGGAGTAAGCTATGAAACCTATCAGAACACTTCCTCTCATGAAGGAAAACTGTTGACTTAGTTTCTTGGCTGAGGCTTCTGTACCACAGAAGCATTTAACCGTGACACCTCTGACACCAAATGATGTTTTGGACACAAACAAGGTTCTGGTCTGGAGTCAGGAGGGGAAATATCAATGCTAGACACTTTAGTAAGGGGAAGGGGAAGACTTGGAAGTATCTTTCATGACCCTTCACTCTTCTACCTTTCTTTTCTCTGCTTTTTTGAGCCTTGGAATGAGCAGATGACACCTCCCCCCCCCCACCGGCAACTGACCTTTAACTGTCAATTTGCTCATTTCTTAAAGGGTGCTGAAAACAAACTCCTTACATATATCACATGGCAAGTCTAAGCGTTCCATCCCTAGATTGTATTGAAGGGCATTTTGTGCCAGACTTGGATTATTTCTTGAAACCTTAGCTTTCTTCCCCACAGTGAAATAACTAAAACTTATGACAAAGAAAAAAAGCAAGGTATGCAACAACAGCACAGCAAGTCAACACAGGCAGTAGCGACTGCAACAAAATGCTGGTGGGAGGCCCAACTAAAAAAAGTAAAACATTTCAGAACCTAAGCACGCCAAATCATGATGGCTACCTGACAGGGAGAAAGGGAGAATAGCCAAGAAGCAGCAAAACTCCAGAAATCCAGTAGTATACCTAAAAAACAAAAGATCTAACATGAGTAAGTGCCAAATAAATGAAATGAAGAACACTCCAAATGCATAACCAGAATGCCTAAAATGAGCACTCCAAAGAGCCTGGGATAACTTTTTGATGCAAGTGGTAGATGTGGCAAATGACATTTAGAGAGACAGGGAGGTGCAATGCCTCAAGGGAGCACTGGGAGTAGTTTGAGCTTGGAGAAGTCTAATAGATACCAAGCATCCAGTGACTCATGGCAAACAATCCATTCCTGAAGTGAAAGGATCATGTGAAGGGCCTGGACTAGTATCATGCATAGAGAAATGCTTTGCATTTGGCATGCCAGTAGTGACTTTTCCTATAGTATGAAGTGCAGAATGTTCCTTCATTACAGCTTCATTTAGGTCTTCTAGATTGATGCTCATAAAGCTTATCAAGTGTAACCACAATTATCATATTACTGACTCACTAAGCAGAGGCAGTGTCTCTTTTTTTTAATCACAAACATACTCTCCGTTCTTTGCAACCATCTTTTAATTTCTGCTCGAAGAAGTAATATAACTCTTTTTGAATGCTATCTCTGACAACTAGTAGAATTCTCTTTGAAGTATGCACACCAGGTAACGTGACATGGCAAGATCTATCTGAATATAATGAACTCCTGATAGGCCAAATAGTGCAGCAGATAAATATTCATAATTATGAAGCCAAATCACCATTCTTCACATGTTCATTACAAGTTGCTTTCATCATACTAAGCTTCTGAAAAGTCAAACAACCCAATAAGGTGTTTCTGTTTTAGCTATGTGGAACTGAACTGTATATTTCTTATTCTTCTGTTAGCAAACCAGCAATTTCAGATTCAGTGGTGACATCCGATAACCTGAATAATTAAGCAACTAACTCACAGAAACTACAATTTACTTTTCTCAACTTTAGTATTACAAATGTTTAGCTGAATTTATATAACACTCTGCCCCAGTGTCTAATTAAAAAAAAACACATTTATTTACTCTGAGCTTCTCTGCCCACATCATTAACTGCTCCTCTCATATAAAATTCTCTGTGCTATATTCTGACACTTGTGCACTCTTTCAATACTTACTGTGCCCATAAATAAACCATTTCATGGCTCTGTTTCAAAATATGTATTATTTTCAATTTTCAAATTAATTTTGTACATTTTACACACTTCACTGAAAAATAAGCTATTTTGCCCATTGACCCAACAAAGGATATTTTCTTTTCTCTTGCTTATAATCACAACTAATGCACAGTTTATCATATTTATGCTTTTCAAGCATTTTCTGGCTTGTATTGCTCAGCTCTGTACATTTTTTGCCAAATTCTTTGCATTTGCTCTCACAATTCCAACACTTCAGCTTCATTGTTTGAGACAAAGACATTTAACTCACTCCGCAAGCATCTGTTGCTTTATTTAACACTGCATATGATTCTATGGTATTCTGCTTCTCTTCCGGTCTGCATACCAAAAAAAATTATATCTCGTGTTAACAAATAATGTAATTCACCAAACTCACAATCCTCAGCTTAGTTCTTTAATTCAGCAACATAAAAATCAATACTTTCCATGTGATCTTGTGTCCTTATAAAGAATAAAAGATGGATACATGCCAATATTTATTTAGCTGACAATAACTGTAAAATGTATGCCTTACCACTGGCTCTACTCTCAAAACTCAGTGATATTATATACTTCAAATTATTTTCTCTTCTGATAAATAGAATTCTGTACATTCTCATAAAAATGTCCTATGAAAAAAGAGTTTTAGAGGCTGTAATTGCACTATGTGCAACAAATATACACAACTGTCTTCATTAGCAAAATAAGATGGACACACTGTGCTGCCAGCTCTTTAGCTTTAGTGTTCAGACTGTGCAATAGTACACAGGAAACAATACATGACCTACATAGTGGTACTGTGACTACTGCAAGAGTGCCAGTCCCTTAAAAAGGAGCACTGGATGTTATACTCTGTATAACATTAAATTTCTTTCCAAATGTAAGTGAAATCTACTAAAAATTAGCAGTTTTGAAGACAGAAATACTGTTGCAGCTGTGATAAGCAAGTGTATAACTCCACCCGCTGCCACCAATTAATGTGTGACAGACAGGTGTAATTCTGTCTATAACTCCGACATCACTGCCATCAATATCTGAATGTAAAATAAAACCAGCAATGTTGAGTTTGATTCCCACAACTAATGTCAGTTGGTATACAAAAGACAATTTGGCCTTAAATGTGTATAGGAAATGTGCACTGCTGCCTTTGGTAATATCCAGTAAATGCCAAACCCTGATAAATCTCATAGTGGACAGCTAAGGATCACAGTTATAATCATCACCTCCCCAGGATATCAAGCACAGCAGATTAAGCACAATGTCTTTTAGTGCAACCTTACAAACATTAACTGACATGACCAAAATTATTTTGTATACTTAGACACATGCAACAGAAACGCGGTGGTGCAGCGGTAGTATTGTCACCTCACAGCAAGAGGTTCTCCCGTTCGATTCTCGGCTGGAGCGCCTTCTGTGTGGAGTCTGCATGTCCTCCCTGCGGTCGAGTGGCGTTCGAAAGACATGCGTGAATGGGCGTGCCTTTGTTGAAGGTTGGGCGTCGGGCTGGCACCTCGGCACCATAAAAATCGACTGCCAATCATTAGTGGACCAATTAGAGTTCCACTGTGGTAACCCCTAACCAGGAAAAAACAAACTTAGACACATGCAACATTTTTCAGAATGTGGGGAATGGTGATACTCCAAAATCAACTTCCTAAGCTTTAAAGTGCATTGTTACCAGTTAAGCAAAACAAACAATATAAGAATATATCTTACTGTTTACTTTCAAAATAAGCTAACATTTAGGTAGCAATTAGCTCTAAGCAGTCAAATGTCTCAATGGATGGATGTCACACAGTTCATAGTATATGTAAAATGCATAAACCTTTTAACCAATAAATAAACCTTCAGCCACAAGTATTCAATAAACATGCAAACTCAAAACTATATGCTTTTGGCTAAAGATATAATGAAACCTTTCTGTTTCTGGATTTTGATTTCAAAATGACATTTTCAGATCCCTTACAGACAATATAGTTGAGCTCTGTTTCCAAGGCTATCCTCCAGTTTTTGAATTAACAGTCAGTTCTTCTATTTCTAGTTCCCTAAATTTAACTTTTATGGCTTTAGTTTGAAGTTTAGAGTATGACATTTCTGTTTCCAAAATTACATACTTCTGGAGGAGGGACTAGAGAATCTCAACAAGCTACTGTCTAAATAAGGCATTATCATCACCAATTGACCTAGCCATAGGTTCATAAGTTCATAGGTGTTTGCTAGGCTAATGGCCACAAAGGCCTTTTTAAGCCTAGCCATGCATCCCGAATCTCTGACAAGTTCTGATACTCTTCATAAGTGTAAGCATGGGCCTGGGAGATGAACCATTTACAGGTTACCTGTGTCCATTAGAGACATAGGTGCCAAACCAGGGATGAATTTCCGGTTTCCCATCCAATTGTCCAAGTCGCACTTGAATTGGGTTAGGGAGGATCTCTGCTTCAAATGGAGGAGGAGCCTGTTCCACTGATGCGGTAGTCTCTAGGACATACATATCTCTCCATCAGGTCCTGTTTATATCACAGGCAAGGTTTAAATCTTTAGAATGGGTAATTCTGGTGCTATTTGTTTTGTGGATATGCAGAAGGTCCATCAGAGTGGGGTCTAACAATGCCCTGTCTGCCAGGCATAGATCTCCCCTCAAAAGGAACACAGGGATAGGGCCTTGAGGCAGTCTGCATAGGACATTTTATTTACGCCCTGTATTATTTTAGTGAGGAACCTCTATGGACGTTCCAATTGTTGGATATGCCTGGTTATGTACATACCAAAGGGGGCATTGTACTCAATGATAGGTCTGATGAATGCGAAATACAGTGGAACAATGACTTCCTTGGACCTAGATGCCATACATTTGTTTATAAGTTGTGTAACATAGAATGATTTCCTAACCACTGTAGACACATGATGGTCAAAGGCTAGATTACTATCTATGTGTGTCCCTAGGTCCCTGACTATTGGGTCAACTCTAAGGGGTGTGTTGTCAATATGATAGTTACCAGGGATGGATGACTTCCTAAAGGATACTACTATACATTACTTGGCATTTAGTTTTAGTCCATGGCTCTGACACCACTTGTTTGTCTGTGTCAGCCCCTCCTAGAGAACATTTGTGTCAGTGCAAGATTCAATGACAGCTTCTAATTTGCAATCATCTGTAAATTTAGTCAGCCAGAGACCACTGACATTGGCCTTGACTTCTGAGAAGTAAATGCCAAAAAAGAGGAGTCCAAGGACTGATCCCTGAGGGAATTCACTTGTAACTGGCCTCTTTGTAGAGGTGGATTCCCCAATTCTAAATTCTTGGGTCTTGTCTGTGAGCCAGTTGGCTATCCACCAGGTGACATACGGGTTTGTACCTAACCCCTTGCGTTTGTCAACAGTGCCCAAGTGGGGCATTGTGTCAAATGCCTTGGCGAGGTCCAGGTAGGCAGTGTGAACGATTTTGCCCTCATCCATTGCTTTTGTGACCTTCTAAAGAAGTCCACCAGGTTGAGTAGGCATGATCTGCCCTTGATGTAACCACACTGGGTTGGGTCCAGTGTCTGGAGATTTACTATATCTCTAGTGATCATCGCCATGACAATTCTTTTCATGGTTTTACACATAGGACTAGTGAGACTTATGGGTCTGTAGTTTCCAGGGTCTGTAGATGGCCCACCTTTGTGCAGAGGGATGACTGTTGCCTTTCTCCATTCATGAGGCACGAAACCTGTTTGGAGGTTATAGTTAAATAGTAATTCCAGAGGCCCTGATAGGTCATGTTTCATGCTGTTTAAAAGGCATCCTGGGATATTGCCTGGGCCCATTGCTGCAGTGTTCTTGGTCTTAGAGAGAGCATTAAGGACCTATTCCCTAGTGACAGTAGGGGGGAGCTATATTTGATGATATTTCATGAGGAAAGGTTGAGGGAGAGAGATGGGTAAAGTTGGAGCTGAATTTATCAGCCAGGAGGTTTGCTATGTCTTCTGGCTCAGTATAGGTGGCTCCATTTACAATGTGCTCTGCACACAATTGTGTATTGCCTTTGAGGTTGTGGACAAAGCTAAAGAATGCTTTGTGGATCTCCTTGGCCTGGGAGGCCAAACTTACCTCAAATTTGGCTTTGATAGACTTTATTTGTGCTCTGAGTTTGTTTAGTTTTGTGAGGGCACTTTTATCCTGCAGGGTGCTGCACCTCCTAATTTTTGCCATGATTTTTTTCTTCTTCCTGTCATACAGCCTATTGATTTTGTAATGCCACCAGGGGGGCTTGTTTATTGAGTTAGTTTTGTACTTATTCCTGGTGGGTACAGTTGCATCTATTAACATGCTTGTACAGGGTTTCTCTGAACACTTCTGCATAGGCAACAGTGTTCTCAGGGTTTATGGGGACTTGAAATTTTGGCAGGCTCTCACTTAATTGCAGGAGGTTAGCCTTAGAATATTTCCTGAATATTCCAGGTTTAGCTGTGAATCCAGGTTTTATTTTTACTTCAAAGGAGAACATTATTTGGTCTGATGTTACCAGGGAAGGCATTACAGTACAGGGTGTGCAGCACTCTCCCATATCAGTGAGGACCAGATCCAGTATGGTTGCACCCCTGGTTGGTGTACTGACTATCTGGTCCAGGGCGTTTGTGTTTACAAATTCCAGGAATCCCTGTGCATGTAAGTTTGGTGTCATATAGGATTTCCACTTAATAGTGGGGTAATTAAATTCTATGAATATGGTATTGGGTCGGATGGTTAGTGTTTCTAATATGTTTGAATACATGGTATGGGTTTCCTGGGTCATAGAGGAGGACCTATAGCTTGCAAGGAAGTGGTATTGGATTTTGCCTATGGTGATTTGAACATGGAGCAGCTCAAGTGCATTGTCCTGTTTGACCAGCCTTGAAGTATATTTATCTTTGATGTAAATAGAGACACCCCCACCTTTAGTCCCTGCCTGTGAAGTAGCTGGCCTAAATATGTGGAAGGCATTATAACTTAGCACTGTTGGTGTGCTCTCCATGGCCTTAAACCATGTCTCAGTGACCACACAGATGTCAGCATTCTCTAGGGTAAAGAGAGCTTCTAGGGAGTGGAGTTTTTAGTTTAGACTCCTAGCATTGAGCAGTAATACCTTTAGATTTTATTTGTTTTGATTTGCTATGTTGGAAGTACATTCAGTTTGGCATTGCATGAAAAAGGCACTATGGGGGAAGACATTGTTTTAGCTAATATTCGAAAGCCTACAGGGGAGAGGTGCAGACCATCCCTGGCAAAGCAGCGTGGCCTGCTGACCATCTCCTTCCATGCTGACAAATATTGCACCCCCTTAGAATGACACCAGAAACTAAGCCAATTATTAAAGTCAATCATCTTTTGTTCGTATTGTGGCATCATCCTTGGAGAAAGTAAAATACTGCTCAATGCTAGACTCATACCAGCCTGAGACACATATTCTGAGAGCTCCATGATGTCTCTTTTCATATAGTCCAGGGAGGTATGTCTCAGGTCATTTCCTCCAACATGGACTATGACTGAGTCATATTGGTAACTATAGTCCAATGATCTGAGTGCCTGTGTAATGTGATGGATCCTATCCCCTGATAAGCAATTGACTGCGGCTTTCTCCTTACTCAGCCTGGTGAGAGGGACATCAGTGTGTCTCATGATGGAGACTCCAGTGACTAGAATGTTGATTGTGTGGTGGCTTGCCTTATGGGCTTAGAGATAGAGGCTCCATGAGATGTAGTGTTATGTGTTGATGTGGGCGTTATTTTGAAAGAGCACATTTGGGGCTGCTGAGGGTATTTGTTATGTGTACTTCATTTAGGAGATTTTTGTGGTTTAAGAAGGTTACATTTAAGTGCCTCAGCATATGTGGGTTGATATGTTTGCTTTGAATTGTGCACGATGGGTGCAGCATGTGTAATACTGATGACCTTATTGACATTAGGAGTACTTTTATGTGAGAGCTTTGCCTCCAGTGACACTGTGTAAATACATCTCTCACATACCATATCAGTTTGTTTGAGAATTAACTGGTTGTCAGCAAACATGAGGCAATTTCTGCATTGCCTCAGGATGCCCATATCTACCAAGTTGGTAATGGAGACAGTAGGAAAGTTCATACCCATGGCAACAGACCCTTTTTATTGATTAGACAGTTGGAGTGAGAATATCAATCACTATCAGGAGTATTCAGTTTGCAACTATGGGGACAGTGTTTGTCACTGCATACTATTTGTCCTGTGTGCAACTAGATATTGGAGAAATTTCAATTGTGCTTTTACAGGAAAAATGTCACTGATTGTGTCTGAGTCTATACAGAGCACTGCCAAACACTTGAGGGGAAACTAATACATAGACCCTTAAGGATGAAGTATTTAGGCAGATTTTCTGAAGTTAGAAACAAATCAAGCAGTGCTTACTGAAAACAAAGAATTAGCTAGTCAAGAATGATGAAAAGAAGGGAGTTGCATGAATGGCTACTACTAATGCTGGTCTCACCACAGCTTCACTCTGTTGGGATACAGCATTCCTTTGCTTCTTCTCTCACCAAAAGCAAAATGTTAGCACCAATCCCAGGATGAGAAGCAGGCCACAACCTGTTTGGTGACCCACAGTCTTGTCCCAGATGATGCAAGGGTCTGTAGGCTTGTAGCCTTTTCCTGGTAGATGCCTTGAATAGCAAACAGACCAGTCATGAACGTTAAGCACAAACACTCACTCTCCAACCAGAAACAGTCAAGAATCAATGCACTCTGCTCCTTCTCTCACCAGGACCAGAATATAAGCACAGATTCCAAGCTGTCACCTATAAAGCAGTTATTACGCTTTCTGGTGATCATCACTCTCCAGGAAATAATGTCCCTGTACTCCTTCTCTCACCAGGAAATAATCTTCAAGGAGCAGAATTTGCAACACACTGCATATTTTTGCACAATCAAGAGGCAAGACTTATCATTGGCTTTTAACTGTAATTACTTTTCACAGTGGGAAATGCGATTATATACCAGATCAGTTTTAAATAGTAGTACATTTCACAGTGGCAAATGCAATTATGTACCAGTCTGTACAATTCCATTTACAAATTACAATTTACTGTAATGGCAAGCAAAATGCAGCTATTTTAAAATGTTATCTTTTAAACAATTATTACATTGATTTTAATTACAAACAGCTAGTTTATTTCTCAAGCATTTTTCTTTTGCAGAATGGTATAGTTTTCTTAATTACAGTGTTTTTCAAACAACATTAGTATTTTGAGAAAAGATTCATTAGAAAGCAATTAAAACACAACAAGCAGGCAATTGTTAAGAAATCTGTACTGTACAATAACCTCAATGTAGATAAGGAACCATATGGTATTCGTGCAACTGCTACTCGTTTACTCAGTCCCCCAATGTTTAATTAGCTACTGTTTTGTAGAGAATTGTGTGGTAGTAGGGGTGATTTGATTCAGTATTAATAATTACATTTGAATTTAACAATAATATGCATTCTACAAACAGTATTTGGTGATTAACACAAATGCTGGGCCACACTGGAACTTGAAGAATTACAGTACATGGTTTTACAACAAAACCAAGTCTTCCATTTACCTTGCAGCAGCTCAACTTTGGAGAAGACATACATAATATGCAGAGGTGTGGAGGTACTCTCACCATGCCAACATGAAGCCACCCAGCAAAAACAATTCTACTTCTGTTTCTATACAGGGCTTTTCCCTCCTGTACCCCAATGTGTGGGCAATGCTCCACACACTCCCATGGGCTATATATGGTAATCCTGAGGTTGCACTACCACAAAGTAAAGGGAATATTTGGTTTTGACAGAAAACCAAGTATCTACTTTATCGCCAACATAATGTAAAGTTTCTAAATTGTACTGTGGTGTAAATACAGCTCAGCATCACCAATACTCTCCAGGTATTTATAATACTATCCTTAATAAGCAGGTGTGGGTTCCTAATAGTACTACAGAAAATAAAGTTTGCCAATATCGTTCAGCAGGGATCTGCTTACATCAGAAACCATTAAGTATATAATCATGCACCATTTTCACAATGCACAGCACTTATGGCTCACATTGCTTAAAAATCAACTTTGATAAAATGAGATGTTGCTTTCAGGATTATATTCCAGAAATTAACCCTCTGATGATGTGAAGTAATAAGCCCCTTCTAACACTCACACCTTAACTTAATTCCAATACCCATAGCTATGTTGTCTTACTGCAATCATGCCTGCTATGAACTGAAATAAAACTGACTTACAGTTCCTAAACAAATAATAAGGAAATACCTCCCTCAAATGATAAAAGAGATTTGGTAAGTGATGCTATTATTTTAGCTAGAAATGCAAAAAAAAGTCTACATAAAATGTGGAAACTTCACTTAAAAATCAGATAATGTACTCAGCATTAAAACATTAAAAGATGCAGTGACTAAACTATTATAGAAAACATTAAAATGTAATTCTCATAATTTATACATCTGAATCTGTTTATCTATGTACTGTAGCTATCCAACCTACAGTATGCTTTCTCAAAATATCTGTATTTTCTGTAGTTGTACTCGTATACTAACAGAAGTGCCGCGGTGGTACGGCGGTAGTGTTGTTACCTCACAGCAAGAGGTTCTCCCGTTCGATTCTCGGCTTGGCTTGGGAGTGCCTTCTGTGTGGAGTCTGCATGTCCTCCCAGCGGTTGGGTAGCATTCGAAAGACATGCGTGCGTAAATGGGCGTGCCTTCGTTGAAGGTTGGGCATCGAGCTGGCACCTCAGTGTTTTGTAAAAATCTACTGCCAATCATTAGCGGACCGGAGTTCCACTGTGGCGACCCCTTACCGGGAAAAAGCCGAATGACAAACAACAAAAACTCATATACTAACAGACTTGACAATTAATCACTAAAATGATTTAATTGACTGTTTTTTATATCTCTTGCAGTGCTTTTTCAAAGGACCATGATCATCTATGTAAAGGTTTATTATTATTTTTGTACAAAAGCTATAGATTAGGGGGCAGTAGCCACCATTACATAAAGAAAAGTAACTTATTAAAAAAACTTTATTAAACCATGTTCACTATTCTTTTGCAGTATAACAAGAAGACATATAAATGTTTGAAATGAGGTTTGTATTTTTATTTCAAGTGTAAGGGGTTAAGAAAGGCAGTCACCCATTGCACAATTGTAAATTGTGCTGTTTACATGACTCCTAGCTTTATCATAAATTGTCTGTTTTTTTTGTTTCTTTGTTTTTTATTAAACTCATGTTGTAGATCATTTCTGCATGTAATATGCATATTGCTAGTTTACTATATGTATCATGGTAATAAGTATTAACCATTTATGGTTGCTTTTATTTTTTTGTCCCCCCTTGTGTGTCCTCCAACTGAGCTGTTCTCTAGGGCTGCTCTTTTGACTCCATTTGTTCATTAATGTCTTTGTACTACCTCCTGGGGTTGGGGTTACTCCACTGGTGAGTTGGGAAGTGTACGCAGCAGAGAAGCTGGCAGCATTACATTTGCTGTTCTGCTTGCCAGTGGATTTTTTTGTATGTCTTACTGATATCACTTGCATTTCTGTATATATCATCAGTTAGTTGCAACCCTTCTATGCCAATACATCACCAAAGATTCATCCTTGACAGACATAAGCAATTTTTGTTCTCCTCCCTCACAGGCTCCATCCTAACAGTTACAGATGACAGTTTACTCAGAAGTGTCCTTTTTACTGAGCTCATGAATGCTTTTAGCTAGAAAATCACAACCCCCTAATTAATCCCCTTGGGCCACTTCTTTTCCATCTATTCATCACCTCTCTGTTCTCTGACCTTTGCTTCTCTAATCTCAACCTACATCCAATCTTATTCACTTTAAATTTTCTGCTTCTCACCTAATGATCAACAGTGACCTTCACTAGGATGTTTGTGAGTTCCTTACATAGCTGACTTACACACAACTTATTAAAAAACTGGACAAGAACAAAGGAATATTATTTGATTTTCAGCCAGACTTAAAGCCTTTTTTCATTCTAGTCTCCCTCTCTCTTTTGAAGATAATCACATTAAGCTTGTTACTACTTTTAAATACCTAGTCATTTTGCTTAACCACTCACTTTCTACAACAATATACTGTGATCATATAAAATGTAAAATCTGCCTTATCCTTTTTTTGGTGTTATAAATGCTCAAGGCTCCTTATCTTGAAACCATAGCAGACATATGTAACCCTCTATTCCTCAAAATTGAACATCACTGTACTATTATGTGCTTGAAAAAGATGGCAAGAACATTTTAAGTTTGTCTGCTTATAGCCCCACAGCATGAAACAATGATTGTCTTCTTTTGATTTTTACATTCAGAATCCCAAAATTTGGCCTTTGCTTTCAGCTGCTTCAACTGTAGATCTGAACCACAAGCTCAGTAATCTGCTTTGACCAACCTTTCCCAGCCCATGTCCCTAAAAATATTGATGCCCTTCCACTAATATCAGGAACACTAAAACCACTTTGGAATTCAGAACCAAACTGATAGTGTCTTAAATACAAGTAATCTTGTTTTTTTAATTTTCCAAAGCTCCCCAAGCCCTTCAGCCGCAGTGTATTATGTAGGGTCCCCCTATCCTACAAACTTTCTCTTATGAAATAGCTCTGAAAAATATATCAATGATTCCAAAGAAGTTGTCTCAGCTGCAACAAAAAAAATAGCAAACATGTCTAGTGAGGTACACTTCTTGTATATAATTGTTTTTGTAAAACATAAAGTGTACAGCATAATGGCACAGTGGTTAACACTGCTCCATAAAAGTGCTTAGTCTTCCAGTTCTGTACTTGGCTGGGGGGGGCCTTCTTATAAAAATCTGTATGTCCTTTCTGTGTGGGTTTTAATCGGGTGTTCTTGGTTCCTGTCACATTCCAAGGACATGCCATTGGTGAACTGACAATCCTTCAGATTGCCCATATGTGTGTGGTATGTCTGTGCTGTGAGTAACTGCATGCAGATAAACGGGGTGATACTGACTTACAGCAGAAAGCTATAACCAGATGGTATAAGCAAGTTTTGAGAATCTGGCCAATGCAGTCACATTTACCCATTGTAAGTAAAGAGGTGGTGTGTTTTCAGTATTATGCTTCCTTCCAAAACATAAATGATGCCACAATACAGAGATAAGATGATCAGCTTTAACAATTGGCTTAAACACTGGTGTCATTCAAAGGGGATCCAGTATCTGTCTGCCTGGGATGACATGCTGGACAAGCCACGCTGCTTCAAGGACGGCTTGCACCTGTCACCCTGGGATTCGGATATTGGCAAAGGCTCTTGCCACCCCCATAGTGCCTTTTTTAGGCAAGGCTCAAATTCTAAACCTACCACCCTAGAACACAAAAAAGGAAAAAAACTAAGGGTAATGCTGCTCAATGCCAGAAGTCTAAATCTCAAAATGCACGCACTCGAGGCCCTTCTCAGTATGGAGAACATCGATGTCTGTGCTGTGACAGAAACCTGGTTCAAGGCTCCTGAGAGCACCCCAGCGCTATCAGGTTTTACCTCATATCATGCGTTCCGCCCCAAAATCCGGACAATACCAAGAAAGGAGGGGTATCCATATTCATCAAGGACACCCACACCTCAAGACTGGTGGCAACGCACGATGCATCGGAGACCATCCAGATGCAATTAACCATAGGCAAGACTGCTCTGCAAATTGTAGCATGTTACAGGCCACCCTCACAAACTCAGGAAACTCACATGGCCTTCCTGAAAACACTAGAGGGGATAAATGTATCACCAAACACCATCATACTAGGTGACTTCAATTACCCTAATATAGACTGGGAACACTACTCAAGCCCAAACACCCTAGCCCAAAAGTTCCTGGAATTCATAAACTCAAATGCCATGGAACAACTAGTCACCATCCCCACAAGAGGAGATAACATACTTGATCTCATCATCACGAACATGGGAGCACAATGTTCAACACCGGAAGTATACCCTCACTGGTGAGATCAGATCACAAACTAATCTCGCTGGAGGTCCTCATCCCACCCCACCTGAAATAAAAAGACCATAGTAAAGAACTTCTCAAAAGCCGACTTCACACTTCTAAAGACTAGTGTGGTCCCCTTTCAGGCCCCGAGCCGGCGGAAAACAATACTCAAGCCGCTGAATCACTTACAAACGCCTTCTACCAGCACCTGCAGGACTGCATGGATAAGGCACTCCCAAGCAAAACAAAGACTCTTTGTACCAAAGGCAAGCGTCCAGTCTGGTGGACCCCAGCCATAAACAAACTCTACAACAAAAGGAGGAAGCTACTACAAGATAGAGCAAAATCCTTAAAAGGTAAGACACCCTTGATCACTATAAGTAAAAACTAAGAGCTCTCATAAAATCATCCAAAGCAAATTTCGAGAAAAATAGCTAAAGACTCAAAAGACAATCATAAGGCCTTCTTTAGCTATGTTAGAAACCTAGGAGGAAACTCCCAGATATGCTCAGAACTAGTTCAAAATGATGTGAAGATTACTGATCCTACAGACATTGCCAACATACTGGCTGACAGGTTCAGTGCAAACTTCTCCCCCAAAAGGAGAGATATCTATACCAAATGAGTGCAGCCCCCAAACATCTCCAGCGCCCAAGTGAGAACTGCTCTCTCCAAAGCAAAAACACAGCATCCATGGGACCCGATGGTGTCCCGGCTGTGTGCTCCACGAACTCAATGAGGAATTAAACCCACAGCTAGGACAGCTGTTTAATCAAAGTCTTACCTCTGGATACACTCCAGGAGTGGCACTGCAACTGTGGTCCCACTTCACAAAGGCGGTGCCTCCACAGACCCTGGAAATTACCGCCCATTAGCTTGACAAGCCTTATCTGCAAAGCCATGGAGAGGATCATAATGGACCTCATAAATAAAGACATAGGGAATTTGCAGACTTTGGATCCAACCCAGTTTGGCTTTGTCAAAGGCAGATCATGCCTTTAAACTTGGTTGACTTTTGAAACAGTCACCAAAGCCATTGATGAGGAAAGGCAGTCCATACAGCCTACCTCGATCTGGCTAAGGCCTTCGATACAATACCCCACTCGGGTATCATTGAAAACTCATCAGCTTAAATGTTAACCCATACATCACAAGATGGGTTGCAAACTGGCTGAGTGACAGAACCCACAGGGTCAGAGTTGCTGGCGCCATGTCAGACTCAAAGCCTGTCACAAGTGGTGTCCCACAGGGCTCAGTCCTGGGCCCACTCTTGTTTGGCATCTACTTTTCAAGTACAAGCAAACACAGGAGGGTTATGGCTGACAAAGTTTGCAGATGACTGCAAACTGGGCCATAGTAGAAAACACATCTGACACAGATATCCTTCAGAAGGGTCTCACAGAACGGATAACTGGTGCCAGAGCCACGGCCTAAAGTTAAATGCCAAAAATGCATAGTCATACCCTTCGGGAAAAACAAGGTTACCCCTAGCTACCAAATAGGTGGCAATCCACTGAGCACAGAAGAAGTTATCAGGGACCTGGGGACCCAGGTTGATAGTAGTCTGTCATTCGACACCCATGTAGCTAAAGTAGTTAGGAAGTCCTTCTACATTGCCCACCTTATCATGAAGGGATTCTCATCTAGATCAAGGGAGGTCATAGTCTCCCTTTACTCATCACTCATCAGACCAATGATTGAGTACAATGCCCCATTCGAATGTATCTGACCCGACACTTGCAGCAGCTGGAGAGGCCACAAAAGTTCCTCACCAAAAGGATAAAGGGTCTCAAAATCTGTCCTATGCTGCCCGACTGAAAGAACTCCAGCTCTATTCAGTCGCCACCGCTTGCTCAGAGGTGACCTTTGCCTAACATACAAGGCCATGTCAAACCCAGATTTGATGAATATGCTTCACCTCAAAAATCTAGATCCATCAGAGCCACAAGGGCGGAGACTTAAACCTCGACACGGCTATTAATAGGACGTGCTGGAGGGATAGATTCATCACCCAAAGACTCCCTATGCTGTGGAACAAAATCCCGGTACATGTGAGGCAGAGCACCTCGCTGGCCTTGTTCAAGAGAAATCTTGACCAATGGATGGGAGATCGCAGATATACCCCAGGAATTACCTCAGTGTCACTGCTCAACAGAGGCACAGCAAAATAATGGGTATAGTTCCCCATACTAAAGGGGTGGCGTAAGCCACAAAACAATGGGCTAGGCTTATAAATGCCCTCGGGCAGATAGCCTAGTATGAACCTATGAACCTATAATCTAAGTAACAAAGTTCCCATAAGCCTAAAATCGCTCTTAACTTTTATCCTCAAGAATCAGGAACAAAGCCAAAAGTAATGAGACACAAAGGTCCAAAACTGGGAGCATTTTTTTAAATATTACTCTAATTCTCTCGGAAAGTTAATAGAACACTTTTTGTATCAATTTGCATTTTATAGAGAATAAGAAGTATGAAGCACTATAATGTCTCTCATCATTAACTGCAATCTTCCATGGTTTTCCAAAAAATGAATACTGCTATGAGACAGCTGGCAAAAAAATAACAGGTAAAAATCAGTCTTGCCAGTCTAAGTCAGCATTAACCATATTTCTCAATGGTTCTTCATTATGGATAGCATTCCTCATTTTTTAGTCTTAAAAATTCAATTTTCTATGTTGTCCACATTGCAAGCATTTGGCACTTATTCATTGCTAATTTTTTAACAACTGTCCATGTTAAATAATACTGAATAATATTGAAGCATATTAAATCATCAAAATAATTCTTATTAAGTATAAAGAAACAGTCAATAACCATCTTGTGCATACCTCTCAACTTCTTTGCTCAAGAATTCTGGTCAAAACCAACAATAATTATGGACAAATACTCCAAACGAGGGACAATTTTTAAATATAACACTAATCCATTTACATTTAATAGAGCAAGATGTTTTCCATTAACATGCATTTTCTGAACAATAAGTATGCAACTATAATGTCAGACTTTATTGACTGACTGTAATAAGAACAAAACAATATAGTAGGCAAGCAAACAAAGGGGTCATAAAATGCCAAATCATATACAACTTTAAGAAAACAAACAAAAAGTTCTTGCCATCTTTTTCAAGCAATAGTGCTCAACTTCCAAACCGAGCAGGGCTGTACATGATAACCCTACTGTAAATGTGTGTCTACACATATTGTCATCAAGACTAGCCTTAAAAGGTAGCCAAAGTAGTACTTTATTTGACCTGTAATGGTAACTTATTCCATAGGCTAGAAATACTTTCCCCGAGATTCATGAAGCTTGCGCCAGGTGCAGGCATAGCGTAGGCGGAATAACGCCAAATATGGCCGTCGAGCGATTCAGGTATGATCCAATACCACGTGCAATACCGACGTACACCAGAACTGCATAGCCCTCGGCATAGGTATGCTAATCATCCCATGCACAGTGTCGCACCATGCAAATGAAGGCAGATAGTGATTCATGAAGTGGTGCAGGTGTAGCATAAGCCCACGGAAATGTAAACCAAAAAACACGGTTTACATTTTCCCAAACAGAACATCGGAGCTTTGGAAGCAGACCAGACTCATGTATTACAAAGTTAACATATGCCAATGGCTAAATACACAGCCAATGGCATAAGAAAAGATGCACAACCCCTAAAAAACAAAATTTAATGTCATGTCCACAGTAACGCACAGTACAACCGCAGGGCATGTGTGTGCAAACTGGAACATAAAGAAAATATATAAAAATGTCATAAAATCGCAATGTAATACAAATCAGGTTTACACAATAATACACAATGGTAGGCATGGAACACCACAACCAAGGTGCAAGGGTTGCAAAGGGCCTGTGACAGTGTTCGGCGCGGTAACTATGAATTAGTAGTCAATGCCATGCAAATGAGGCAGATAATACTGAATCGCAAATGTCCCGCTGGATGAAGGTTGAACCATATGGCGCAGCGCTATAATACCGAGGAGTGGCTCAGAGGAGATACATGACATCAGCAGAGGGGTGTGACACCGTAGCAGCAAGCACATTGGAGCAATGCAAACTGGCCTGGCCGTTGCTAAGCAAAGCTGCAGGACAGGGGTAGGGAGGAAGGTATAGAATCATTTAGTTGAGAGCACACATGGTACCCAAAAGCGCATGTGTACGGGGATGAAAACGTGCCCGAAACCCAGTAAGCGGATGCACGCGGCACGAACAATAGCACATACAGGAAGGTCAGGGGAAGAAAAGAAGGAAATACCGAAGTAGGGTAATTGGCGTACTAATGAGCAATCAACACCAATCAACTCACGGCAGCCAATCGACGGCAGCTGTCAAGTCTGCTCGCAGAAACCTGCAAAACAGGATAGGGGAGGCATCGGAATGCAAAGAAAGGAGGGGAGGCACTGGATTGCAAAGATAGGAGATCTGTCATAGCAGAGCAAAGCAAACCGACAGTAGACCGGCAATAGCACACATTATGCAAGATACGCCAGGTCTAGGAAAGTACAAATGAAAGCAGGCTGCTGGATGCATGCCAGAAAATGGTAGGTGGAATGTGCAGAAATGTAAAGGGAAGGTCAAGAGGTAATCCACGGCAGCCAAATGTAATTCAACACCAAAGGCACCACAATAGTAGTTCCGGTAGTAAAACACATAAGATACCCTGTAGCTACGATCGTACATACACACCCTATGACATCATCGGTGTTCACAGCACAATAGTATAAAGTGTGAAAGCACCCTACACACACCTGTGAATTCCCAAACACTGCACCATAGGTGTAAACACACAGGGAACTTTTAAAATGTACATGTTGGGAGCTGCCATAGCTGTGATTCATCAGCATGTGTTAGAGACTGACGGTGTTGTGGAAGATGATGCCGACAACCACCGCAGGCCCCGGAGGAGGAGAAAAGTGTTCAGACCAAGGGTAACCTACCAGAGGCTACATGATCTGGAGATAGTAGAGCATTACAGGGTGGACAGGGACATCTTACAGCAAATAGTGGAGCTGTGCCGGCCACGCCTGAGAACCAGAAATAACAGAGGGGAACCCATCCCAGTGGACATGAAGGTATGTGTAAGCATGCGAATACTAGCCACAGGTACCTTTCAAAGGCCAACTGGAGATATAATGGGGATCTCACAGGCATCAGCATCCAGAGTACTACACCAGTTCCTGGATGCCATGTTACCACATGCCAATGAGCATATATACTTCCCCCGAACTCAGGAGGAGTTGGCCAGCAATATGCGTCACTTCCACCATGTGGCACACTACCCGGAGGTACTGGGTGCGACAGACTGCATGCACATACAAATCAAGTCACCACCCGTTGAGCATGGTAGGCGCTACATAACCCGCAAGGGATTCCACTCCATCAACTGCCAGGTCGTGTGCAATGCCCAGGGCATTATCATGGATGTGTGTGCTGGCAGCCCTGGAAGCTACCATGACTCCCATATCTGGCATGCCTCACAGCTGTATCAGGTATTTGTCAGGGGGGACATCCCACATGGCCACCTTGTGGGGGATGCTGGCTATGCACTGGAGCCGTGGATGATGACTCCCATCAGAAATGCACACACACCCATGCAAGAACGCCATAATGAGGCACACGCACAAACCAGAATCATCATAGAGCATGTGTTCGGGATGCTGAAATCACGGTTCCGGTGCTTGGACACATCTGGTGGAGCCTTGCAGTACTCTCCAGGCACGTGTGCCCACATTGTCATAGTATGTGCCATGCTACATAATATGATCCTGCGGAAACAGCTGCAGCAGGGACAAAATGGTGAAGGCCCTCATAGCCCACCGCAATTGCCAAGGCCATCACAGGCACAGAGGGATTCAGACCATGAACACACTGTGCCAGCCCCAGTAGGCAGATGGAGGTGTGCCCAATATGCCTACGCCTTGGCAAAGAGGGAATGTATAGCACATACTCTGACAGTGTAGGCCCCTACGGACTGACACACCTCTCCACCTGCACATACAGTAAAATGGATGGCACACAAGCACGACCACCTGTAAATTGTAATGTATAGGTGGCCCACTGTGTGAATCCCACATAGGCAGCCCTCAAACATTGTACACACAACAGCTATAGGAACAAGGAATGTCAACACCTGAACAGTACATGCGCCTATCACCATATGGTGGTGCTGTGTGTATAGGTTCCCAGGTACAACGGTAGGTTCACGGCCGACTGTCAGAGGCCATACACCAAATGGGGCAAACAGTGTCCGCTGTCGCCACAACATCGAGTAACCAACTGTCGCGTAGAGGAGCAGAGGCAATCGTGGGAGCACATGTGTGTAAACACTGTTCTGCACACCCTCAGCACAGAGTCCCTGCTACGTTAATGAGGGGCTGCACATAATATAATCATGGATGTTGTGTCAAGGCATGGGGTGTACCCATGACAGGTATTCGTCACCCCAGCATGCTCCACCCACAGTCATTTGAAGGTGTAGCACAGTATCGTGTGTGGCTCACTGAGATATACATACTCAATGCCGGAGCACATCCAGTAAACATCACATGGACATAACATTAACTGGACTCATCAATATGTAAACTAACTGAGTTACCCATGTGAGTGCAGTATGGAGTAACAGCCGTAGTATACTCCACGTACAAAACGACATAACACGTGTACAAATCCCAGATGGCCATATGTTAAATGCAGTGACCGTCGTGCATGTTCCCAGTCCCACATCCTGCAAGGGATGTAACGTAATCCCAAAGGCACGAGTAATGCATGTCGGATGCAGGTCAGCAGATCATGTTTAGCACACGTTACCGGGAATATGCATTGCCCACTGCTGGAAAGCGACGTTTAAATATGACTATATGGATATGCGCAAAACAGGGATAAGCTACACCGAATATCGCGCAGATCACGGTCAATGATGTCCAGAACAGGTGAAACCAGCATTATTCACCCCTGTACTAATAGCGCCTGCTCTGAAGGGTAAAATGACCACTGCCAGGTGTAGAACACGCAATCATGTACACAATCACCTAACACAAGGGGTTGGGAGGGTGGCCTAATGGTTAAGGTGTTTGCCTTACAAACACAAGGCGCAGGGTTTGAGTCTCACAAGGGGTAATTGGCTAGGCTTGAAATGGCTCGCAAGGGCAGTTAGCTTAGTACTAATCTATGAACCTATGAACCTATGAACTATTGCTAGGCAAGATGTACCTATGGTAGGGTTGCCACCTCTTCAAATGACCAATGTGGGACATACGTCAGATGTCTGCAGGCCGACACATACACCCGGCCAAGTACGAAATGCAGAACTTCACTGTTTTGCCTAGAAAAAAGCTCATTCTTGTAATGTTTACTTACTCATTCTGTTTCTAGAACATATAGGTGGTTCAGATACAGAATAACTGTTTTATGCAACTATTACATAAACTATAGGAAATAAGTATGTTCTAAAATCCCAGGACATTTGCCATGTTCACAAATATTTTGCAGGACACAACTGCCCAAAGAGGGATTGTCCCTCACAGAGTGGGACAGCTGGTAACCCTAACCTATGGCAGGTGTGTAATGTGACAGGTACAGACACAAATGTGCGGAGTCCAGGAAACAGTATACACCAACAAGTACACAATGAAAGGTGTAGCTTGCCTGTCACTTTCCCCGTCAGATATATATATATATATATATATATATATATATATATACATGTACACATATATACATATATATAATACAGATAGAAAGGGCGATAGAGTGATATATGTTGATATATACGGAGTCAGCGATATCTGCAAATATATATAGATAGGTCAACGACATTCATAACACCTCGGAGGTACAAATAAATAGGATACTGCCAACTATGGAATGTGTAACATACCGACATGCGTAACCACGAGGCTGAAAGACCGAAAGAACACAGTACCGGAACAGTACAACCGCGAGTAATAGTATGATGATATGAAGGGACATTTAGTTACCGCTGCCGGTGTTGCGGTCCACGTAGGTACTGTGTTCAACTGTGTTTGTGAGTGCCGTAGTCTGTGTATGTGTGTGTTGAGGGTGCCATGTGCGTCTTCGTGTGACTGTAATGTGTGTGTGTGTCCACATCATATGTCTGTTAGTGCCAACTCGGAGGTAGATCATTATGGTAGGTGTGGGTATAGCTAGCCATAGGCATACGGTTACCACCTGTCCCACATTAGGAGGGACAGCCCCTCCCTGGGCAGGTGTGTCCTGACATAAAACATTACAAAGGGCAAATGTCCGGGATTGTAGGACATTAATATGTCCCATATATAATGTAATAGTTGCATTAAATAGTTATGCCTGTATGTAAAAAACGTAAATGTTACATGCAATATGATAAGTAGCCAAAGTCCCACAATAAGTATGTATTGAGGATAAAAGTATGTGCTAACCTGTGTACTGACTGTGGCTATGTGTTGGCCTGTAAACACCGCTGTACGTCCCGCAAAGTGTCCAACAACGGCCATATGAAAAGGTGGCAACCCATGGCAAAGAGGTTCTGTTACCAACACAACCGCAATGACTGCAAATATCTGGGACAGAAATACACAGGATAGCTGTCAGTTAGACATATCCCTTTACATATCGCTGCAATTCCGGAGGTATGGAAGTATCAACCTCACCTGCATACTATATAGAAACCAATTAACAACGGCCCAATGTACAATCCCGTAACATAAGTCTACTAACTGATAGCTCTTTAATTAGGGACGGAGCCCACACACATATATACGGAATATGTAGAAATGCAAGCCCCACAAACCTGTATATGCTACGTACACCCACCGACATCCCCCACACTAGAAACTATAGCAATACAGACTGCAATAATAGCACAAACATCCAGTTAGTCAATTACATCTGCAGAACCATCAACATACCTTGTGAGAGATACAATTAAAGGCACCATGCAAAATTGCAGCCGTTATATAATGGAACAAACGGCGATGTTACAGGTTTTGTTTGCAATAGTCCGTTATCAGACGTTGGGATGACAGGAACACCCACTTGTTGAACCACATACTCTAGCTGTCACACACAATCCACGGGGGACATGAATCCAAAGTATAATTGTCTCTATGCATAGCAGTTGCAATAACACATAACAAAACACAATACAGGCCGTCTCCCCGAAGGTAGGGCAAATGGGCAACGCCCAAGTGGAGAATTAAATTATACCCCACTGTTGGCGCGTAATTGGCAAATGGAGTAGCTGCACAGCTGATATGCAAGTAATTAGTCACTCAGGAACACCAACTGGCGGGAGGAAACCACATGTTACAGGTATCAACGTATATAAGGATGACTTGCTAGACATTCCAACCGTATGCTCATACAAACTACCTGTGAGAGAGATAGAGACGAAAGTCCGTAACGATAACAAGGTATGTAGAACACTCGGTATGTAAGTTTATGTATAGCATGTTTTTTATTAATTATTTACTGTATGTATAGCCTGGTTTGCATTAATTAAAAGTGTCCGCAATGCATAAAGTGGGAAAAGGTATTTATGTAGTGATGTCTTGCTGAGCATACTAACGCATGTAGAAACTGTGCGTCCAGCAGTGGGCCACAAGGTACACATCACAGACACCACAAGGGATGCTACATGAGGGCTTTAAACAGAACATTTCCATACAACCCGTCAGTGGTAGGGTATGTCCAACAAGTACGTGCCGTAGCAGGGGATAGTATATGTTGATATACTGTCACAGTAGGCATGTGTATGGGCATATAATGACAATGACATGTCTAAGGTGGTCCCGCTGTGCAAGTATGCTTTGCATTATGGGATACTATGTGAAATATGTGTAATGTATAGTATTGTAAGTAGATATGTCAGATATTCTACACAGCATAACAGGCATATCATGCATACCAAAGGTATCGTCTATTGGCATGTACAATAACAGGATACATATGGCTTGTAGGCACGGGACATTGCAATAGCATGATAGCTAATCTAAATGGAAGGGCTACGAAGTAACCATGCACAAAGGACATGTAATAGCTTCACAGGTTCATAGTGGGGTACTATGCAGTCTGGCAAGTCTATGTGTAAGCACAACTACAGTGTTCACACCAGTGGCACCTCTCTAGGGTAGTGTCCTGTGAACAGCAGAGCCATGTGTTACCTGCACCTCTGGACAGTACAGCCACTGCAGTGATCCCTGGCGTACATGTGTCTCCCAACCACCAAGGGAGGTATCACATGAACAGTGCTACTGAGTGTCCCTGCGTGATGTACATAGGACTCATGTTCCAAAGCAAGGTGAGTGACCGGTTTGGGAATGTAACCCTCAAGCACATCCCACTCATTGTTGCGTGTGCACACATATCCATGAGCATGTTGCTCACAGTGGCTTTTGCTTATGTCGTATGTGGAGTATATCCATTAATATTGTTGTGGACATGGGCCCTGTCTGTTCAGCAGAGGTCACCCCTGAGTATGTAGTATGCAAATGTGTACAGGTGTGGTGTCCGTAGTTCAGCCGCATACTTTAACTGTCGGAGCTCAATAAACGTCATGGCGTGTTAATGGTGTGGTATGTAAAGCTGTAGCTGTTGTGTAAGGTACACCCTAAATGGGGTGGTGTACCCTTGAATGTGTGTAGACGTCTTGAGTTCAGAGGTACAATGGGTGCCTATGTACCAGTTACACACCCAGTACAGATAAGTGTGGCCACGTTGGCAATACGGTAACCACAGGAGTGGGTGCGACAGACATGTGTACTACAAACATGTACAATGTGACATGTATGTAGGGGACTACCACCTATGTGATAGTCAGTGGGTGAATGGTGTAATGCAAAGGTGATGTTCATGCACCTTGTATCATGCAGCTTGAGGCCATGATATTCATATCAGGTATCTGTCACAGTGACACCCGTATGGATGGAGTCAGTATCAGCTGGTGGATCAATCATGGCGCTTTGTATGCAGGGGTTTGTAAAGCTAGGCAGGGAAAGTCCCTCTGTGCTAGCCTGTACCACAGGGAAGCATATACTGAACATGAGGGGCCCAGTGACTGAGGACTGTGGTACGGCAAATGTAACTGAAATGCAGTAGGTACTACGGTATGCTACCCTCATTGTGTGTGTCCTGTCCATGAGCCACATTGCATAATATCCTGAGACATAGGGTACGATGTGCAGGTGGATGTGTATGTTGTCAATACCAGAATGGAGAACGGTGCTGAAAGGCAATGAAAGGACAATGTAGGATGTGTGGACTCCTGTACCATCATCAACTACCCTGGTAACTGTATGAAAGGAGTCCACCAGGTGTAGGGGCCATGCTCTGGCCCTAACAAGTCCAACCCGGGTGGCATCAAAGGACCGGAGCCCAACAATGTCTCTGTGAATGACGTCCTTGATGATGTGCCCCATAGCCGTGCAGAACAGTCCAGTCAGGTGTGTAGGACTATAGTCCCACTCATGCATTGTGGTGCCACCTGTGTGGAGTGTGATAAATGTTGCTGTGTGCCATTCAGGGGCCACAATGTCTGATACAAGGCTATTACTGAATATGGTGGCCTAGTGGGGAGACATGTCGTTCAGAGGTTTGTGGACATCACAGCCTGGGACTTTGGAAGGTGACATGGGGCCAGTGTCCCAGGACATATAGAGTGCAGGTTAGTACTGTGTAGGTGTGACCGCAGGGACACCGCAATGTTCCTGCATGGATTGTGGCCCTGTAGTGAGTGAGAGGGTGTAATGTTAGCATTGAATCCATCTGCCAGCATGTTGCCAACATCACCTGGGGTCTGTAATGTTCCTGAGTGACTGTTGTATGTGAGAGCAGATGTGGGTGTTGCCAACGACTACTGACATACCACCATAATGCCTTGTGGTACACCCCGGAAAGTGTCGCAGTAATGTTTACGTAGCTAGTCTTGGAGTATGTGATGAGGGATCCCGTGGCCCTACCGAGGCTGACCAGTGAGCTACCCCACCCATGGGATTGTACACCACTGTGCAACAGCCTCCACCTGTTGTTGCACATTATGTCCATGGAACTTGACCACCAGAATGGCGTCTGTTATCTGGTGTGTATCATCATGGCTCTGTGTGGAATAGCATGATCCATGCAGTCGTGTATGTGCTAATGAAGTGCACTGGGGTATGTTTCAGCATTTGTAAATGCATTGTCCATCTGCACGGGTGTCATGACATTAACAACCGCTGTCATAAGACGTCTGTAGTAGGTGTTGTAGTACTCATGTACTGTGTATGCCGTGAATGGTGTGGTGCCGGGATGTGGCTAACAAGGTTGAGTAGCATATGTTTGGAATCCACCAATGAGGGGATAACCCCAGGTGTGGAACACCAGTCACATGTTGGTAGTGTTCATGTTAAGGTTAATGTTGGTCTTGGAGGTGGTGTGTATGGGTTGATCCAGCAGAGTGGAGGTTATGACTCATGGATGTGACGGTACATGAGTGGCTATCCCAGTTAAGTGTGGGGTAGTGTCAGTCACACATCAGTAGTAGCTGTCTGAGCCCTACTATCCAGTACACCAACAAATGAGTTCTGGTAACCATGGGGTATGTTGTTGAATCTGTAGCTTGTTACAATGTGTATAGCGGTTCCGGACACAGTTAGTTGCACGTGGAGCACCTCTGACGCATTGTGCTAAGTAACTAGCCAGGATGTGTGTACAACATAGTGGGATATGGGAACACCCAGCTGTGGGTGTGCTGGTCCAGGTATGTGCCTGAAAGGTATGGTCTGTCTATAACCTGTCATTGCAGGTGTGCTCTGCAGAGCCTAGAGGCAGGTCCCAGTCACTGCAGAGATATTGGAGTGGTGCATTATAAGGTGTGCCTTGCCTGTGTGCGTCACAGAGGAAGATGCAAGCAATGTGTCACATGACCCCATGTCCTGCTTGCCAGTTCCCGTTCTGCCGGTGACTGTTATTGGAAACTGTGCAAGACAGGCAGTATAGAAGCAGCAAGAGCCTTACATGTGATCTGTACTCCCAGGGCTGACAGGTGCAGGTCATCTGTGCCAAAGCATTGTGTTTGACCAGGTCAGTCAAAGCGGACAGATACCAGATGCCTGTGGAATGACAGCAGAAGCATAGGCAACTGTTGAAGTGACACAGTCAGTCGTTGTACAGTGGTATCGGGTCCAGATGAATGCATAATGCTCCCCAGGGCTAGGCCCACACCTTCAGGGCTACAACACTGGTGAGCTATTGCATGTCCCTGCACACGTAGTCTGTGAAGTGGCATCTCAGGGCAGTCACACTAACATGGAGAATGACAGTCACATCATACCTGGTGAGGTGTGGCATGGGTGCATAGGTTATGTTGCAGAACCAGTTACCCAACTGCACGATGTAAGCGACTATCGCCTTGTGTAGCCTGCTGTGTGGAGCTGCAGTGTGACCGCCTACAGACTCACCTATGACTGGTGTGTTGTGTATGTTATAACACCCTATTGGCTGTATGTGATGGGCACACATGAGTCTGTGGGCTATGAGTTGGTGATGTTGTGTTCCGTGATGGGGGCTGCCTCTGGTGCCTACACAGAGTATGGAGAGGTACTGCACAAGTTGTCCTCGTATGTGTGGCCTGTGGTGGAGATCATGTGAGACTATGTGATGAGTGGGGTGTGTTGTGAATGTTACACATCCCCACATGACTATCAGGTGCAGCCAGGGTTGGTGACAGCATTACCCCCAGCAGGGCTGCATAAGTGAATCCCCCACAGGCTGTAGTACCGTATGTTGGGAGGTGAGCATTGAATGTGTACATGAGACAATTGCTCTATTGCCACATGTACGACATATCCATCATATAGACAGGCAATAGCACTGGTACGTGACAGTCGGACATGCCTGTATATACAACCGTGTCTCACAGGATATGTAAGCATGTGTACAACAGCTGTTGTACTATAAGCAAGCTGGAAATTTTAGGACAGCCAGTGTACCTGTGGGAAATGGTGTGGAATGGGTGCTATATTAATCAGTAGCTCATGACATGCTCAAGTTCTGAACAAGTGCCTAGCATGACCATACAATACAGATAGGGTGTTGGATAATATCAACCCACAAGTGGTGATGACAGTCATAATGGGTGGCACCGCACTATAACCCTGCTGAGTATGGTGTGCATGTCCATGAACCATTATCACTGTAGATGTTAGCAGTACAGATGTACAAGACAGTACGGATGTTTGATTACAAATACCTTTGTATGTCACAGGAGTGTTCTACCAGTGGCCTGTTGACAGACTCACAACTACAAAAGGTGCCAGAGTGACATGTGCATATCACACCAGTGCCAGCTACAGTAGAACAGGCTTAATGTATTGTACTCCACCCTCATTGTAGCCCATACCACACAGACAAATGTTAGGCATCTGTGTATGTAAGGATGTGAATGGCCATGACCTATGAGGAATAGCTGTGTCAGTGTTGTGAACAACATACAGAATGGGCTGTGTGGGTGAGGTGTGTGACATATGTGCACATTCTGATGGATGATATCAGCATTGTCACCACTAGGTGAACATCCCTGTACCCATTAACTACCACCTAGACTGTGGTCAACATTATGGACACTGTGTAAGGGATGGTGCTGTGCAGTACACCTCCCTGCCTTGGTGATGTCTCCAGGCCCCTTGGGTAGTCATACGAGGTACCCATGCCATGACAGGGTGCCATCCATGAGCATGGAGATCATTGGACAGGCATATACAGCACTGGGGTGACCAATATTGGATCACATATCACTTTTAAGGGGTAATGGCCATGCGTGGATGGGCGATACCAGCCTTCACAATCCTCACCTCCACTACGCAGCATGCTGTCTACATGCTACATGTCCATATCCTGATCTGTAAGACATACGTCATGGACAGCCACCATCCTAATACTAGGATCGCCACATGCTGGACAGATCTCTGTGCCATGCATGTGACATACTCCCACCAAACCATGCAACCCTGTCCATCAAAGCTGCACATGTCATCCCAGTTATACATGGTGTGATGGCTGCATGGTAGATGTAGTATCAACTGTCCGGATCAGTAATGCGGCACTGATGCACCTCGCGGTGGCATACTGGCTGTCTGTTACAGCTGGGAAACCTTGCCCGTACATGCTATGGTTGATAACCATCCCTGCGTATGATGTCCGACTAGCCATTGTCCTGTGTCTATCACATGTGCAACACAGGTAATCCGTGGCAGGATGTTGAACAGCTGTACAGTGCTGTGTAGATGTATATGGCAAAACACATACATGTTTTCTCTGTATCTCACCTTTCCAGGTCCCTGGCTGCTGTGCGCTCCTGCCCTGGTGCGCTTACTCTGATATTTCTCAGCTCAATCCCTTTTGAATATTGACCTGCCTTCGCCCTACAGGTGTCGGAAGATTTCCTGCCTGCCTACAGTACTGAAAGACTATCTGCCTCCCTTATTTACTCCTCTATCAAGGAACCAAAATATTTCTCAGCTCAATCCCTTTTGAATATTGACCTGCCTTCGCCCTACAGGTGTCGGAAGATTTCCTGCCTGCCTACAGTACTGAAAGACTATCTGCCTCCCTTATTTACTCCTCTATCAAGGAACCAAAATATTTCTCAGCTCAATCCCTTTTGAATATTGACCTGCCTTCGCCCTACAGGTGTCGGAAGATTTCCTGCCTGCCTACAGTACTGAAAGACTATCTGCCTCCCTTATTTACTCCTCTATCAAGGAACCAAAATATTTCTCAGCTCAATCCCTTTTGAATATTGACCTGCCTTCGCCCTACAGGTGTCGGAAGATTTCCTGCCTGCCTACAGTACTGAAAGACTATCTGCCTCCCTTATTTACTCCTCTATCAAGGAACCAAAGTAGGTTATGGGCTCTGCACTGATGATTTCTTAGCCTCTGCTCCAGTCTACCTATAGAGTTTATTAGTTCCCTGTGCTTGTGTGCCTAGCAGCCGGTACCTCTCCTTCTCATATCCCCTTACTCTTGCCTTCTCTCTCCTGCCTCTACACTACTCTCTTTTTTCTTGATACTTTTCCCTCTTTTCCCTGCCCTAGCCACTAGGTGGCGCTCTCCTTATTCTCTTTCTCCATCACTACTTCCCATGCCTAGAATCAGCCCTTAAAGTTATTTGTTACTCTCCCTATCTCCCTAAGCTCGATATTCTATCTTTCAGTCTGCCTATCTCCCTGCTAATAGTGCTGGTACTGCTCCAGTACTCTGCCTGACCTCTCAGCTCCTCCTCACCCCTCTCGACCTTACCTCCTACTGCTTGTTTTCTACATACTCCTGCATACCTATTTCTATTCCTCTGGTCTACTTTGGTCTCCTGTCTTTCTCCTCCTTCCATATACTGTTTGCTCCTGCCATACCTACCAGCATTTCTGATTGTCTCCGTTCTCCACCTCTGTGTGTACCCGCTCCGTTCGCCCTACGGGCTCACTCCGCTCCCCTCCCTACCCCCAATTCCCACACACCCCCCGGGGTCCTAACCTTATAGTACTGTTAGCCACTCCCCTATCCCTCACTTCCAATCCTTCTCCTTCCCGCTCTAACTTCCTCCCATCCACACACACCCCACCTCTACAACACACTCCCACTGTATTTTTCCCATTCCTCCTCTCTACATCTTTTACTTATCTATCTCACTTTAATCCTTACCACTTTACTGTCCACTCTTCCCTATTCCTATTATACCTTTATATCTACTCTACAGTAGAATACCCCTTTTACAACCTGCCTCCCATACACTCTATTGCCTTCTCTAACTTCTCAAACTCATCTTACCATGGCTCCCTACCTGCCTAGCCAGCATTTACTGTCATTCCTGCTACTCTCCACCCTATGCTCAATCTATCTCCTATCCTCTTACAAGATATCACTTGATACTCCATCCCTCCTTCCACATAAACACACCTCTACATTCATCACTCCACTTATCTCTTATCCTTTTACTTCATCAACCCCCAATTATCAACTACCAAAATTCCACAGACTTAGACAGCTCAACTATGTCTTGACAACTTATAACAAAAATAAAATTCTAACCTTACATAGACTCTACCTGGTTATCAAATGTAGCAATCCTACCCTTCAAGATGGTGATATCCACCCTAACCCTGGCCCTTCACTCTCTTCCCCCACAGTATATACGCCCAAAATCAATAATAGCTTCTTAATCGGACATCTTAATACCCAAAGCTTAAACAACAAAGTACCATACCTACATGCCCTCCTTCACATACACTCATTTGATATTCTATGCCTCTCAGAAACCTGGCTAAAACCTAGCACTAAAGACACTGAAATTATTCCCCAAGGCTATAACATAGTAAGACTCGATCGTCCCAAAAGAAAAGGTGGTGGTGTTGCTATTCTTTTTAAAAAACACCTAAATATCACTAGCCTTCCACCCCTATCATCTCAAGATAGCAAGATAGAA
Source organism: Protopterus annectens (assembly GCF_019279795.1). Taxonomy (NCBI): domain Eukaryota; kingdom Metazoa; phylum Chordata; order Ceratodontiformes; family Protopteridae; genus Protopterus; species Protopterus annectens. Next base: position 587,795,714 of record NC_056741.1, read on the forward strand.
TCCATAATTATCAAACTCCAATTAAATTCCAAAAAATCCATATATATCATCTGTATGTACCTGCCTCCTGGTAACAATATTCCAATACTCGAAGATTATCTTAGTTGCATATCAACTACTTATCCACAGGAAACCATCATTCTAGGAGACCTGAACATAGACTGGAATAGCATTAATGCAGACAATCCTTCATCCCATATTAACCTTCACGGCTTCACCCAAACCATTACCTTGACTACTAGGCTCAATAAACACACTAATCGAGAAAGTATTTTAGACTGGATACTTATAAACAGACCAAAAACTAATTACAAAGTAGGAACCTTGCCAGACGATGTTAGTGACCACTCCTTAACTTTTATAACAAGAGAAAAAACTGACTGTCCAAATCCCCACATTACTAGAAAAATACGTACCATCAAACATTTTAATCCTGACCTATTTCAAGCCGAACTCAGCGCATGTAACTGGAACCCATTAAAAACACTCCCTCTTGAAGATGCAGTACTACATTTTAACAAAATATTTTTATCCATTCTTGACACACATGCACCAGAATGTGCTATTAGAATGAAATCCAATACAGCCCCTTGGCTCTCCCATGAAACCAAAAATCTTATTCTCGCTAGGAATAAAGTCTGGGCTAGCTGGAGATCCCACAGAAATAAAACAGATCTCCTACTCTTCAGACAGCATAGAAATCTAACTAAAAAAGCAGTTATAGCCGATGAAAAGAAATTCTATATTGACCTACAACAAACCCATCTTAACAATTCTAAACTTTTCTGGTCCTCAATCAATAAACTCCTCTCACCAGGAACTTCCAAAACACCTTCCCCTCTAAATGCAGACCCTGATACCCCACAACAGACTGCAGATGCTCTTAACTCATTCTTCACTGAAACTATTCAAGCACTAGCTAAACAACTTAATGCTAACAACTTCTGTCCTCTGAGTAAACTAACCAACTCCTCTTTTAACTTTTCTCTACAACCTATCTCCACATCATATATTCACAGACTTCTTCTCAAGCTAAAACCATGCACCCCCTCTGCTGATAAACTCCCTTCCCTTTTTCTTCAAAAGGCTGCTAAGGTTGTTGCATATCCTATATCTATTCTTATAAATAGGACAATTAGTGAAGGAATCATCCCCAAAGTATGGAAGGTATCTCATATAATCCCTCTTCACAAAGGTGGAAACTCAACTGACTACTCCAACTATAGGCCTATTGCCCTCCTCTCACCTCTGTCCAAAATTATGGAAAAGTGTATCCACCTTCAACTCGTACAATATCTCTCAAAGCATAACATAATAGCAAACTGCCAACATGGCTTTAGACCACATCACAGTACTACCACTGCCCTACTTTCTTTTGTAGAGACTATAAACCAGAACCGAAACAACAACTTACTCTCTTCTGCCCTCTTCATTGACCTCTCCAAAGCATTCGATATGGTAAACCACCCCTTATTACTTAATACTCTCGAATCCATCTCATTTGATCCCCCAGCTATTAAATGGTTTAAATCTTACCTCACTGACAGAAAACAAGCTGTTCTCTGGGATAATCACATCTCATCTCTCCTGCCTGTTTCCATTGGGGTTCCTCAAGGCTCTATCCTCGGCCCACTTCTTTTCTCCCTCTTCATTAATGATCTTCAAACAATAATCCCTCAAGCAACCTGCATTCAATATGCAGATGATTCAACACTCATTTGCTCAGCTCCATCTACCCCAGAACTAATCTCTCTCACCCAAAAAGTATTCAGTACAGTAGAAACATGGTTCTCTAGTCGCTTCCTCTTACTAAATGCCAAAAAAACCAAACTTCTTTTTTCTCCCACATCTAGAACCTCCCCCTTAGATTTCTCCATCTCTTCAAACAGCGCCACTGTTATCTTACCCGACACTTCAACTAAATTGTTAGGTATTACAATCGACAATAAACTCTCTTTCAACCTACACATTAACAACTCCATAAAGTTAGTTAACAGAAAGATAGGATCCTTATATCGAATCAGACCTTTTCTTACACCACCTACCAGAACAAGGATTGCTCACTCTCATCTTATTTCAACTCTTCTATATGCTGCCTATCTTCACTAACCTCAAAAAAACCAGCCTTAGCAAACTGACAACCTGTTATAATAACATTGCCCGCTTTGCTACTGGTAATCCCTATAGAACTCATCACTGCCTCAACTTACAACTTCTAGGCTGGCCTGAGTTTCAAAACTATCTTTTAATCCATCAACTCTGCATTGCCCATAAAATACTATACCAACCTAATAATACCGCCATACTCTCACAACTCATAACCCCTTATAAAAATCTCAACTCTCTCCGCTCATCCAGCAAACTTCTGACAAGTTCAACAAAGTCAAATAATAATGCTGGTGACTCTCTATTTACCAATGCTATTGGGACAAAATGGAATTTGTTACCCACTAGCATAACAAAGATAACTTCATTGCCCTTTTCAAACAGAACATTAAAATGCATTTCCAAAATCACTGGCTTTGCTCCTGTAATAAACCTGATTAGTCTATCTCTATTACTACCTAATAAAACCATTTCTCTTCTCCTTTCTACTCTGCTTGCTTTCTGTCTTTCTTTTCTCTTCCCTTACTTCTCTACCTGCTATTCTGCAGTGCATCCACTCTTATTTTCACCACTTTCTATTCCCACCTTCTTTATTTCTCCTTACCCTCGCTCTTTTCTATATTAATCCAATCAGTATTTTTCCAACTTGTTAATTGAGAATTGAACTGTATGGAGTGTTTATAGTAACTAACTCTTGTAGTAGTTTTTTTAAACATAGAGTGTTATCTTTTATTTTTAATGTTTGCTTGCTAACTCTATTACTAACTCTTAGATTTTCATTATTATGAGTACTGCTATTACATTTTTGTATGACAATTTGTGTTTGTATGTAAATTTTTTCATCTCTGAATGTATCTCACTCTGTGGAGCTTTTCTCCCCGGGCCTCTACTGAAAATGGAAATTTCTCCAGCTAGACTAGCCCGGTCAACAAATGTAAAATAAAATAAATAAAATGTACAGGTGTCCATGCATATGTGTGCATTGTCACTGCTCAAGTCCATTAAGGCTGTGTATGTTTTGATATGTGACATATACACAGCATCAACAGCAGTACCGTGGACACATCCAGGCATGTGCAGATAGGTAAGAACACCAGTGCAGGCAAATAGACATGCCCACATCAAGACAGCATTCACATGGAGTATGAACACTGTAATGAGGTGACACACATATATGGTGATGATATCCAATGCATAACGGGTGTTACATGTGTGTGACACAAACACATCAGTCGTGTCAGTGTCATGATGATTTGCAAAGATTACTGTGCAGATGTACTAGATGTCATAGAAATGTATGTGCAGCAGTATCTCTGTACATCTCTGAAACTGTGACCTGTCACCATCATTATGTCTTACAGATAATGCCTTGTACACGCCTTCCAGCATACAGCCGCCAGGAGGATGATGTCCTCATCCCGTACCTCCATGAGAACTATGAGGTGTTGTTCAGCCATGTGCCACAGCATGCCCAGCAGCGGGACGACCTGTGGCAGGATCTACGCAGGAGGGTGAACGATGTGGGTGGCCATAACCGCGCCTACCAGCAGGTGCGCAGACACTGCATGGACTTGACACGACATGCAAAACAGCATGCCACTACAATCGCCAGGGAACAGGTGGTGGGCCACCAACCCAGCCCCCACTCACACACACCGAGGAGCTACTGGCCAGTCTGGGGACACCCTCAGAACAGCATCCACACACACACTAGCTGCCATCGTGGAGGTGGGTGTCTCCCAACCAATGAGCCTGGAGTTGCCTGGTAAGTCAGTACTGCACATATGGCTATTATATCCCATTTAGTTGCATGTGTCACTGTACATTATTTAAAGTAACAACATATGCAAGGTATGTGGACACACATGCTGCATACTACAGTATGCTACCCTGTGTATGCACACATGTGCATACTATATGCTATTATACAGGCAAATGTGTTAACATGCACAGTGCACCCTGTGGCTGTCAGACAGTCAGGGATAATGTTCATACTGCTGTGTCACCCCTATACAGGTACCTCTGGCGTGCCGCACAGACATGAGTCCGTTGCAGGTGAGACTGTCATCTGTATCAGGCATGTTAAAGCATAGATCTATTTGCCATGTGGCCAGTTAACAGTTGCACACTTGATGTTTGTTCCAGTCACGATATACAGGTCGCATCACCCATCATTCACACAGGCCACCCATGTGCAATATATACAAACGAAATGATACACCGACTTGAAACTACAGTAGTTGTCATTGCTACATGTCTGGTCAGCTGTGCATACAACAGTGGAGGTGTTCTACAATGGAGGCATATGTAGTATGCAGTGGAACAACATGTGTGGTAAGCAAACAGTACTACACAGTGAGCTGTGATATGGGCAGCCCACAGGTGTCACCATTGTGTTATATGCCCCTGCATTGGGTGCACACATTGTGATGTGCCATCTGACATGTCCCAGACACGTAGTGTTCTGGCTGCAATATTGTCACACTATCCCATGACCCATACCCCACATACCAAACATACAACCCGTTGTCTGCATAGCCCTGTGGATGGTGACATATCTGACATCTATGGGTGTATGTCACATGGGACAACACAGACATGTGAGATGGCCATCACACACATTTGGTCAACACATGTGCACACATGGCCATGGGGGATGGCCAGAGACACGTAGCCACACAGCAGATGTGATGTGTACACACCCTGTTGCACACTGTCCACACACGGTCCAATTATAGCCTTAGTTGACTGATTATACAGTTGATGTGGTACACTGGACATCCTAAAAGCCTGTGTACAGCTAGTGGAGGTGTCACTGACGTCTACCATATAAGATCTGTTGAACATCACGACTGTGTCATAGCATGACAGTAGTCACCTGTACAGCTTCCACAGACATTGACACCACATCAGGCCACAGATACTGTACATTTCCCTTGCTGCTGTAGGACATCACCATTAGCTGTGCACCTCGTGTGTGTGGTACATCAATGTCATGTGGGAAATGGTGAATTGACATGTCCACTATGTGTGGACATGGTTGCCAGGCAGCTAAGACCCTGTAGTTGTTGTGCAGGGGTGTCATCTGCAGGTCCTCCACTGACCTGTCACTTGACACAGCATGGTTTGGTGTGTATACACCTCAGTATCGTGGGTCACAATCCACAGTTATGTCATGGGTATGCATGCAGTTATGGCTATGCAATGTGTACATATTATGCATTGTACAGCAATATAGACGGCACAGTGTCTGTACTTCACACTGTATAGCAATGTAGACGGCTCACACTACCCTTCCATGCTCATGCACATTTGCTAAACATGCATTCTATCTGTAGGGCATACAGACAACACTGCAATGTGATGCCCATTATGATGCTGTACATGTGTCAGGACACCACTGTGTCAGACATGTATGCATGGTAATGCACACGTCAGCAGAATACATGTCAAGGTCACGTCAGCCATGTGTACTGTTATCCTGTTCTGGTCCACATGGTGTATCACGGGGATGTATGCATACTACCATGATTGTGTGAAGTGCATGGCTACTGATATGACACCTGCTTGCTGTAGTGTGCACCCCAGGGAGGTATGCTTACTAACACTATTAATGTCTGAGCTGCATGCCCTCTGCCGTATCACAGGCATGCTGCATGCCATCTGTCAAATCACATGCATGGTGTGTCTGTGTGTGTGTGTGTCTGTGTGTGTGTGTGTGTGTGTGTGTGTGTGTGTGTCTATTGTAATTTAGAGTCTTTCTTTGCATTCACAGGTGATGTAGGTGCATTACCCTCCTGCGGTCCATCTGATGTTAGTGTCCCCACAGATACTAGCAGTGATGAACATATGCATGAGGTACAGGCAGGTTTGTCAGGGGCTGGAATCTGTGCCAATGGTTGCCATCCCAGCTATGTCCCCCTCTTCCCTGCACACAGTTCTGCTGCCAACACATACCTCATCACCAGTGGCCATAGAGGAAGGACAATCAGCGTCTGTTAGCGTGGAACAGGAACGTGTGGTGGCTACAGAAGGTGTGTCTACACACCATGGTGTCAGTGTAATGACTGCAGATGTGCCACACAGGCATGTGGCCGGTGCTGCTCATAGGAGGACCTCTGGCAGACATGCACCTGCAGGACAGAGCACAGCAGCTGGTATCACCAGACACATATTCCAGACTGTAATGGCGGCACAGGCACGTGCTGAATGGCAGAACAGAGAAGGGCAGAGGCTGCAGAGGGCTGCTATTCGTACCCTAAATGACAACATCCAGGCATTGGCAAATGCTCAACAGCAGATTGCTGATGTTCTGGACAGGCGATTGGGTGACATGGTCGGAATCCTTGACCGTGGCATGGCAATCCGCGAGCTGTCTGTGCTGGAACATCTGGTAGGAGTGAGGCGTAGGCCACGTGGACGTAGGCCAGCTACACCACCTAGTGCAGGTCAACGTGAGTGCGCCACCTCACATGCCCGCTCCCATAGTGCTGGTAGCAGTAGTAGTGCAGCTGGTGCTGCGCTGTCCACACCAGGAAACAGCAGGCCACGTGGATGTGGCCCTGGACGTTCCCAGTGGGGACACGGTTCCAGTGGACATGTGTCGTCGGACAGTAGCCATGCTGTACCTCTGCTGGTAGTGCCCGTGCAACCCCTGGCAGGCACAGGTCACGTGGCCGGACACAGTGAGCTGTACAACCTGGTCGTACAATCTGGAGCTGTCAATAATACCCCGTGTAGGCCTCACAAAAGGCAGAACTGTGTGCACACATACACGCACACAGCAAAGACATCTGTAGGGCACCACAACACCCACATGCATACTGAACAGACATGTCCAATCATATCACTGGCCCTTACCCACACACAAGATGTCATCCATTGGTGCAGCCTATGCCCCTGGCAAACATTATCACCCTGTGCATATGATGAAGCCTGTGCCGCATCCCTGTCATCCACACCGTTGGTGCAGGGACAAGCTCAAATGGTCTGATGCACAGGGTGAACAGAATTGTGAGAAGTGTATATTACATTAGTTGTGTAAGAATACTGAGAGAAGTGTATATTACATTAGTTGTGTGTGAATAGTGAGAGACATGTATATTACATTGGTTGTGTACTGTTGACACACACCAGACATACCATGTAGTACAGGTTTAGCATGCATTGTTATATGTTCATAGTATGTGTCTCGGTAACAACAGTAACAGCATGTTGGTAATGATGCCCTGGTTCCCTCCTTATGGTCTACTTGCACGTGCCTACAGGTAGCACTGTTTGCAGTCTCCCATTTGTAACTGTGGAGTACTCACAGGCACATATGACAATATCAGCATGCTATACGTAGCCTCAGCCTGACTGTTGGAAAGTCTAACATAACACAGATGTCCACACATATACTGATCCAGAAGCATGTGGGCAGTTTAATAGTCTACAGTGGCTAGAGACGTGACATCCATACCAGGTCACATCACAGGTATGTTGACATGGTGCAGGGGTTGTACACAGCGGTCTGGCCAATGATAATGTTAGAGGCCACTTGATAGCATGAGGCCTCACTGTGTAGCAGTAATACCCTGTCACATTACAGGAACATGCTCACACTCACGGGGTCAACAACACTATAATGCACACCCCATAGTGTTGAGGTGAGGACCCTTGCCTATGTGGTCATCACCGTCACAGTACTGTGAACCCACACGATGCAACACAGAGAAAGAACATGTACAGGTAGCCAGTGCAGCTGAGACCAATGGCATCAACATGGTAGTGGACTGCATCATCATGAGGGGTTAGGGATCCTGTGTGTTCTGTATGGTAGCATAAACCCTCACTCCATGCACAAGACAGCCATACATACCTACATATACACACACACACACACTGTGGAGACCACAAATGTCATACACATATGGATAGCTGATGTGTGTGATACACACACCACACCTGCCTACGTCATGCTTTCCACACTGCAGTATGTACAGATCTCTACAACAGTGTACAGGGGTGTGTAACAATTGGGATGTATTCCCCACCATATGTGGCATATATGGTCACACAAGCAAACACACATGGCAGTACTGTGAATGATACACCTGCTATATGATGATACGTCTGACAGACATGCAGCAGTATTGGCCGCATTATGTGTACCAACGCTACCTTCGACAATTGTGCTGCTATATGCACACGGGAGGATGTAAGTGTTACAGGTGTCAAGTGACGTACTGTCGGTGACACCTGACCGCTGTGTAGGTTTTATGTCTCCACCGTCAAGTAACGGTAACATAGCGTACTGTTTGCACATGTAATGGTAGAATGGCGTGTGACACACCTGTGAGCCGTCCCCGGCAAACATCCATCTACACAGGTGGATCACCACTTTATGTACACACATCCATCCATACCTGCTGTACATCCTACTGTACTGTCAGTATGTCACCATATACAGGTGTCAATGATGGGGCTGCATTGCAATTGCATGTTGTAGTTAGGCACAGATTAGTTACTTACATCAGCTACTGCACATGCATGGTAGCTGCATGCACACTACAGATTGTACATGTGTGTTGGTCCTACATGCCTGTCATGTAGTCATGTTTGTATGCATTGCAATTGGTGGACATGTGTGTTGACATACATAACACATGGACTGTTGTATGATATGATGGGTGTCATGGGTAACTAGTACAGAGGGAATGTGTCCTCGGTCAACATTGCTGCCTCATGTACTGTTAGCATTCAACAGCCATGGACCCACCTTCCATTTGCGTGCATATGATTGCTGTAGCCACTTGTCTGCACGGAGGACAGCAAAAGCTATGCTATGTACATATGTGTCGTGTGTGTAGTCCATGCACATATCCACTGCAATTACATGTATGACATAGCCTAACATGTGTGTTCGTTGGTGTACAGTGACAGTCATCTGTCACAGCTGTGTAAGACCCAGGGCCCCTGGTATGTGTAGAGCTGACCTGGTTATGTACAGTGGTATTATTGCAATGCATAACACATGATGGAACCCAGTCGGTACATGTGTAGTCTGCACAGTTGCTGTAGACCTATGTACAGTGCACTGGTCATGAGTCACACGGTGTTGTGTTAATGTATGTCTGTGTATTGCTGGTGGAATGACATGGTGATGTCAGAGGGCTACATTGTAAATTGTGGTGTGTACCTCTGTGTTATGCACCTGAGACAGCTGTGACAGCTCCTGAGTGTGTACTGGTCAATACATGTGAGTGGCCTTCATGTACGTGGGGACAGTAATACCATACTGTGCCCTTCCGTGTGCATGCAAGACGGCCCTTTGCAACTGCTAAGTGTGTGAGCATGCCCAGTACGCCGTTGTGTAGATGGACACACAGTACATTCCAAACTGCGCCCTTCCATGTTTAGAATCTGTGTGTATGCAAGACGGCCCTTTCCAACTGCTAAGTGTGTGAGCATGCCCAGTATGCCATTGTGTAGATGGACACACAGTACATTCCAAACTGCGCCCTTCCATGTTTAGAATCCGTGTGCATGCATGCAAGATGGCCCTTTCCAACTGCTAAGTGTGTAAACATGCCCAGTACGCCGTTATGTAGATGGACACACAGTACTTTCCAAACAGACGTGTGATACTAAGCGTGTGGGCATGGCCAATGACATCCTGTATAGCGATGGTGGTCATCCAGGCAACAGGTGTCCATTTTCAATGTCACGACGGATGCCTACATTGAACACATTGGTTGCTGTCTTGAAGGGTGTACTGTCTGTGGCGCGTCCCATATCTATGTAGTGTTGTTGTAGTGCTCCGTAGATATTTGGTTGCCCCGATCACACCACTGCCGTGTGTTTGTCTATGTCTACCTTCGGACAGTAATATGCTTTCAGACTGCTCACTCTCTATACATTCCCTATCGGCATCCTTGCCTTTGCGGATGATGTCACCCACCTAGAAGTATGCCTCTGGGAGTGCTGTGTTCAGTAATCTCGGTAGCGCTTTCTGTAAATGCGTCATGCTGTAGTGTGTTAGGGTAGTTAGGTGTATGTTCGACTCCCAGCCCTGCCAAGTGTGTGTGGTGTGTGTGTGTGTTTGCGCGCATGCTCCCGTCCGCCTGGGGACTCAGTCTTGCTTTTAGACACCGCACACCACAGCAGTTTGCTATTGACGTCTTTGCCTTTGTGGATGATGACATGCACCTAGATGTCTGCCTCTGGGACTGCTGTGCTTAGTAATGTCGGTTACGCGTTCTGTAAATACATCATGCTGTAGTGTGTTAGGGTAGTTAGGTGTATGTTCAACTCCCAGCCCTGCCAAGTGTGTGTGTGTGTGTGTGTGTGTGTGTGTGTGTGTGTGTTTCCAGCTGCATGACAACAGTACATTGCTTTGACAGTATTCACTCTCCATAACATCCGTGCGGCGTCTTTGCCTTTGATGCTGCTGTCTGCAGGCTAGACTTGTGCCTGTGTGAATCATGTGATCCACTGATCACGGTAGCGTGTTTTGTAACTGCGTAATGCTGTCGTGTGGTACAGTGCTTACGTTTATGTTCTACTCCCAACCCTGCCACGTGTGTGTGTGTGTGTGTGTGTGTGTGTGTGTGTGTGTATGTATCTATATATATATATATATATATATATATATATATATATATATATAGAGAGAGAGAGAGAGATATGTATGTATATAGCTATATATATATATATATATATATATATATATATATATATATATTCTATATTGTATATAGATATGTATGTTGGGATTATCACTCTTGACTGTGCTGCATTGTCTGTACGTGAACACCTTGGATGTATGTACATCTGCTATGGCTCTGTGATAGTGCACATACTGTGTGCTGTAGTGATCGTGGGTTATACATGTGTAGTGACCGGTTATTGTGTTGCTGGGTATTACACGGGCATTGGAAACAATGTTAGTGCAGCACCTTTGAGTGGTCATATGCAGATCTCGGAAACAGTCAGCGGTGGTTATTACATTGGAGTGTGAGTATGGCTCATATCCATCTGTAGTAACTGCCAAGTCTATGCACCCCAGTTAACATTACAGACACACGTTTATCCACAGGTTGTGGTACAGATCCCAGAACTGTATGTGTAGACATTGACAGATGCAGGATTGGGTTGTGTTGGATGCATGGAGGGGTGTCCATGACCAGTAATGGGGATCTCTACAGCCTGGCAGGTACGGTCTGTGACTGTCCCACAACCTCCTGTATATGGCTGAAACATGCTGTACCTGTGTATATGCAGACACACACACTTACCACAAACAGCTACGGCTATCACATACACACACCCATTGCACCACCATTGGGCCATGCAATAACCATTGTCCCTCACACACACACACCTACGTGTACATTGGATGGCTCTATGACAGCTCTGGAAATGTTAACACTACACCCTGTGCATATGATGTCACCTGTGACGTGTAACATTGATGCAGGATCTGACTAACCTGGTGCTGCTGCACACAGTGGCTTTATTCCACTGTATTGATGTTAGCATGCTGTTAACACACAGTGTGTTACTTCCAGATGTACTTCAGCAGGCATGATGCATTGCAGCTATGACCATCACTGTAGCATAGTTTACAGCACTGTTACCTCTGATGATGTAGTCTCCATCCATGTGCCATTTCACTGATGTGTGTAGTATTGGCAGCATGTGTGTCTGTGTGTGCAGTACGTGTGTGATGTGTGCAGTACACATGTATACCTGCTTACAAATGCATACACAACATTACATGGGCTTCACCATTCGTACACTAGCTTACTCGTTCTTCCACACGCGCACACGGGCTAACACGCGCGCACCCATACTTACTCAGGCTTACTGGCATGCACGGGCGCAGACACACTGTGGGCACGTTTGCAGGTCACATCGGTGGTATCCATGGCGTACGCCGTCAGTCTCCTGACGTTCCCTGGGATAGCTCATGACACGCCTCTTCCACTGAGTACTGACAGCACACATGTGACACTGCTCTGGTGAGGTTACAGTGTTTTGTACATACACACTCCTGTTGTCACCTATCTTCTACTCTAATAGTCCCCTTAACCTACACTACACTGTAGAGGCTTGGCCCATATGGCATGACATGTTGTGATTCACTATCCTCAGCCTCACTTGCCTCACATTGCCTACAAATGCTTCGTTACTTCTCTGACAGAGCGCTTCCACACATAGGTACCAGTACGCAGTAGCCATGTTGTCTCCGGCTTGCCATTCATCTGCATGGCATACTAACATCTAACTAAACCTACATTTTGTATGTATATTATCCATATGTCTTGTGCACAGCGCGTTCTCGTGGCGTGCGCTACGCTTCCACACCAGGGATCGGGGGAGGACAACTACTGGTTCATTGATATCCAATGGACAAAGCCGCCAATGGCCTTGGACTTGGACATTGGCATGCTTCTTCGACTGTATTCATACTGTATTTGCAGCTGTCATTGCTCCGTTTGGCAACGTGCAAAACATTAGTCACATAACATTCGGGTACATTTCTGCACATAACTATGCTCTTGCACGGACAGCTTACTGTTTCATGTATTGCGTAGTTACTTTGGGTTAACACCTGTCCCACTTTGCGAGGGACAGTCCCTCTTTGGGCAGTTGTGTCCTGCAAAATATTGTGAGAAAATGGCAAATGCCCTGAGATTTTAGGACAAAAGTATTTTCTATATTGTATGTAATAGTTGCATAAAACAGTTATTCTGTATCTGAAACACCTAAATGTTATACGAAACAGAATAAGGAACAAAAATACTACAAGAATAAACTTTTATTCAGGCAAACAACTGAAGTTCTGTCCTTTGTACTGGCCATGGGTATGTTTTGCCCTGCAAAATCTGATGTCTGTAGCACAAATGTCCCACTTTGGCCATTTGGAAAGGTGGCAACCCTATAATTACATCATTTGCATAGCTTACACATACAAATAGGGTATGTTGCAAATCCCAACATTGTCCATGCAATGTTCGTGTTACGGGCGGTCTTGCACGCCCCTGCGGGTGTTTGCTGAATAGCCTGGCAGTCATCTTTCCTTGCTGTACTCTCACTCAATCCATAAATGCCAAAGGCGTCGTGTATCATGGCCTAGGCTTTGCTGTGTGCTATGTCTATTTGTGGTGTATGCATGGCTGTGGGTATGTCCCACTGTCATCATTGGTAAAGGTGACACCCTATAGGTACTTCCTGTAGACTGCTGTGTCATTTGACATGTCAGCACATACCTGCGGATGAACTTCCTACTGCAGCGCTTTTCATACCTTCTGTGTTATCTTGCGGTCGATAATGCTGTTTCCTCAGACATGTATCTGTTTCTGATCATACCTATCAACCTCCTAGTGCAAAACATCTGTACAAAGCCTAACATGATGGGGGGACAGATAGGGGCAGATTCTACATATTGCTCTTACAAACGTAGATAGTTGGCAGTATTATAGGTTTTGCATTAGTATGCCCTTTCTGAGGGATTTGGGGTCTTAAACACATATGTTTATCATTATTTAATGACGTCAGTTCTCAGGTATTTGGCAGACAGGTACACATACCTCTCAACCTCCGACAGCAGGAAATCTGGACAAAGCCATGACTAAAAGTGGGGCAAAAGCCCAAAGGTAGGGCCAATTTTTAAATATTGCTCTTACAAACTTAAAAAGTTGATAGAATAACAGGTTTTGCATTAGCGTGAATTTTCTGAAGGGTATGAAGTCTGAAACTCAAATGTCTCTCATTATTTTCTAACTTCAGTCTTTAATGATTTGCACTAATTTGCCAGAAAACCACAATTTTATGAAAAATGCACCAAATATATGAGGCAAAAATCTGGACATTCTGCAAAAATCTGTACAGTTGAGAGGTATGCAGGTACAGATTGTGAGAGGAACACACCACACATATGAAGCATACATCTGCACATTCGTACAGTTACGCCAATACACACAATACATGGCGCCATCACAGGCCAGTTACTATTACATTCCTATTGCTGAACACACCCACCCACTGGGTTATATTCCTCACACAGGCCAACAGTTGCTTATCCACACTACTTATTCCATCATGTACCTTATGTGTAGGCCGGTATTTGCGCTTTCCGTTAGTGGCAGAGCTCATGTATGAGTATGGTGGACTGGACACTGTATTGGTGACACTGCATGACACCCTGAGGGACACATGTCGTCTGAGTCTATTAACCTTCCATATTGACTTTCACAGGCCATACGTTGTAATTCATATTTGTGGACAAACATGCTTATGACTTGTACATGTTTTGTCATTTGTCCTGACGTCTTTCTTCTCACCTGTCCACCTAGTATCACTAGTTCTGTACATTTCATTAGGACGGGTTACCTTCATACCTCTCACCTGTACACATTATGGGTATACGCCCTGGGGTTTGACCTATGATTCTGTTACATTTGTCATGATAATGTGCCTTTCTGATAAGATTGCTGGCAAGCCATGATGGACTGTGCGGTTAGGTAATCATGACTGACATTTCTATTTCATGATTACTAACTCTCATAACATTCGTATTCCCGACTACGCAATTATTCTATAAACGGTCTGACTTTGTCTGAGGTATATTTAATATAGTCCCTATTTGTTTGTCATGTACTATGCCTTAGTCCAGCTGTCTTATTCTGACATTCTGGCAGGTATGGTTACCATCTTGGTCGTATGCGTGTCCATCCAGGATAATCGCCTACATGACACTGATATAGGTCCCTACGTCTTCCCCCAATGGTTTACACAATATCCAGTGGGTGGGTTGCACCTTTTTGGTGAATATAGGCGTGTGCTATACCCACATAGGTATATTGATCACTCCCATGGGGTGTACCTAATAGATCTGTGCCAACCAGCACCTTGGCCCAATTCTGCATACCCATGATTCCCATACCTAACACACCTCCACAGTACCCATTAGACATGTTTAATGTGAGCGATAATAAAGTGTGAGGACACTTCCCAGCACTCCCCACTCTGCGGATATCAGCTCGTACGTCATACATTCAATCGACCCATGTGTTATTACCCTTGCACCTGCTACTGTTGCATGTACAGCTATATCGTAGTTGCAGCTGTGATGTCTTTAGCATCAATGACGGTTCGCACTTCGTACGGATCAATTTTTGGGGTCCTGCAAAGGACACCTATATTCATGTTTAACGTGTAGAACTTGCAGGCCCTGTCACACTGGTACTTTCCGGGAAATGGTTTGGAAACCATCGGTGTATTCTCCTTTCATGCATGTCTGTCTGTCTATCCATATTAACTATACCGTGACCTATTTATGTACATGTGTTATATGTACAGGGACATATGTTTGTTGCGTATATATCTATTCATGTATCGTGTGTGTATAGATATATATATCTGTACATATATACATATGTCTGTACATTCCTCATCTCGTAATTTGCTTTGGATTATGTCTGTGGATATATGTGTATATATATCTCCATATCATACCTTTCAACTGTACAGATTTCCGCTGCATGTACAGCTGTTTGCCTCTTATCTTTGCTCTGTTTTTCATAACCTTGTGTCTATCTGGCAAGTTAGTGGCATATCATTAAAGACTGATGTTGGTAAATAATGACAAACATTTCAGGTTACGACTTCATACCCTTCAGAGAATCCATGCTAGTGACACACCTGTTATTCTATCCACTTTCTATGTTTGTTAGGCAATATCTGGGGATAGTCCTTATTTGTGGTCCGTTTTTCATAACCTTGTGTCTATCTGGCAAGTTAGTGGCATATCATTAAAGACTGACGTTGGTAAATAATGACAAACATTTCAGGTTACGACTTCATACCCTTCAGAGAATCCATGCTAGTGACACACCTGTTATTCTATCCACTTTCTATGTTTGTTAGGCAATATCTGGGGATAGTCCCTATTTGTGGTCCGTTTTTTATAACCTTGTGTCTATCTGGCAAGTTAGTGGCATATCATTAAAGACTGACATTGGTAAATAATGACAAACATTTCAGGTTACAACTTCATACCCTTCAGAGAATCCATGCTAGTGACACACCTGTTATTCTATCCACTTTCTATGTTTGTTAGGGCAATATCTGGGGATTGTCCCTATTTGTACCAGTTGTTGTCATGGCTTTGTCCGGTTTCGTACTTTACGGGTTTAACAGGTATGAGCCATGTACATGGAACGTGGGGAAAACACCATTCATTTTCTATTCTGTGAGCAGATTACACACGCGCAGGCGCACTTGCATATCCTTATTGTGGGTTACATATGTTTCATAGATAATTGTGCTTCAGTGAACTTTCATAATTCTGACCGTAACAGTTACATATCTGTATTCCAGTTTACGGACTACTGCGAAACACACGTTCACCTTTACATATTTAAATGTGCGTACTGCACGAACGCTTTAATTACACTTTCAAGTTATATGTGCAGTGGTCGTAGGTCAACCGGGTCTGCATTCACGTTGGCCGGATACCAGAACCACTATTCTATTGGTGTTCTCCCTCATTGATATGCATACCCATAGTACTTAGCTACATCAACATATGCCTCACCGCTTCACCTATGACACAAGCATCCATTCTCCTGCTGGGAAAAAGGCGGTACTGCATAATACACATTCCCTATTGCCTACTGCTGTGGACTCCGGCTGCATTGTTAATCACTCCGAGGGTAGGCAGAACATCAAGGCATATAGTCCAGCCACATACAGGTCTTTGATTGTCAGGGTGTTCATGTAGTGATCTGGATTTAGGCTTGTCCACCTGGTGAACGGAACTTCCCTGGCCGAGGTCAAATGTCAGACGAAGCATATGGACAGGGCTTATCTCCCTATTTTGAAGTTTTACCTGTGTTTATAGACACAGGTGTTTGGGCACCTATCAGCAGCTAATTCTGTTGGCATTACATATTATGGGAGGGTTTGTTACAGTCCATACTCCACGGTGAGGGGTATTCCCATTCACATTTGACTATTACCTGTATACAGTCATACGGGGATTATTATTTTTGGACATGAAGTGACTACAGGTATGCGGTTGTACATTACACAAGTGTGAAGGGCAGTTCGTGTAAATATGTACGTACCATACCTCTCAACCTCTTAGAGCACCGAACCTGCGCAAAACCTACATGATGGGGGACAATTAGGGACGCATTTTAACGATTGCTCTTACAAGCTTACAACGTTGATAGAATGCATTAGCATGACTTTTCTGCAGGTTGTGGAGTCTTATACTCAGGATATTTCTCATTATTTACTGACATCACTCCACAGCTATTTACCACACTGGTGCAGATTGTCAGAGGCACACACCAACACTATGGGGCGAACCTGTGGTCATTCTTAGGGTTGCCACCTTTTCGACTGCCCAAAGTGGGACATGTTCTGTAGAGATGTCAGATTTTCCAGGACAAAACATACCTACAGCTGTGCATAGTACTGAACTTTAACCTTTTTTGTACATATAATAGCTTTTTCTAGTAACATTTGAATTGCTTATGCTACTTCACATAACATACTGAGGATTCATATATAAAATAACTGTTTTATGCGACTATTAAAGTAAATTAGGAAATAAACTCTCATGACATTTGCTATGTCTTGATTTTTTTCACAGGACACAACTGCCTACAGAGGGATTGTTACTCGCAAAGTGGGACAGGTGGTGACCCTAGTCATTTTGCGAATATCTGGACAGTTGAGTGGTATGGCACGGACCTCTGTAATACGCTGTTGTGTTCTGGCACAGCAGTAGCTCATCATTAAAGACTGCAGTCGGAACGTGCTGACAGACAGTTGGGTTTCAGACTTCATACTCCAGACATTAATGCCAATGTACAAACTGTTATTCTATCAAATTCTATGTTTCTAAGAGATATCCTTATTGTGACCTTTGTCTCACTTATATTCACGGCTCTGTCCAGATATCTTGCTCACACAGGTTGACAGGTATGGTCAGTCATGACTGCACACAGTCAGTGTCCCTCACACTTCACATCAGGTCAGATCAGGGTTGACCTGTTTACGTAGTGTCTTCCTCGCCCTCATGCCGTTTTCCACTTTGCAAATGTGTGCATTATATTCTCCCTCCTATTCGTGTCTGGACACATGCGTCACGGGAAGGTATTTTATCCTGGGTGGTAGGTTATGCATGCCCACTTAGGGCTGGACAGTGTCATGGATCTCCACTGCACGTTCTGACTTGTGTCCAGATATCTACTGGATTGGACATCATGTCGTCATACCCATTCTACTATTTACACAAGTTGGTCATCCTGTGAGGGATATCCCAAAAACTGGTCAAGATGAAAACAAGTTAGATACCGAAGATGTTTGTGGCTTCATGAAAACGTGCAGGGGGTTTTACCTGCAGGGGATACATGGTTTGCAATCCTGACACTGCCTAGGGTGACAATACCTACTACACATGCGTAGGGGTCGCTGTGTGTAGCTGTTTCTGCAACAAACCAGTGGACCAAGTATGGCTGGATTTGGTGGACGCTCTGGTATGGTTGCAGGTTGTGTGTTGTGGAGGGTATATGCTGGGTAGGCTATTATGCATCCAGGTGTGTTGCGTTTGTTATGGCCAGTTCCATCAGGACCCATCTGTGGGTATGTGATGGTGCCGTATCTATACATTTGTCTCGCATATTTCCATATTCATATGTTTGTGGGATTGTGTTCTACACTATGGCCTGTCTGCTTGTCTTGCAGCTGTTTCTACATGAGGTTGTGTTTCTTTCCACTTCACCTGCTGCCCCCTCATACACCTCCGGTTCACCTTTTCTGCATACGACACAAGTATCGCCTTTGAGGAATTTACCATTAAACACACACCCCTCACACGCGAATTACTCACACCCCATAGAGCACTACTTTGGTTGTTGGCTCATGACACGGCCAGAGTTACACAATGACTACCCTACATGTGTCGGGTACCTTTATGGTTGTGTGGACTACCCTGCCATGTTTGCTGTCCACATGCTATACCTCACGCACATAGGTACACGCCCTTACTTCACTTTCATTACTTGGTTGGTGTATCCGGGTACTACCCGTTCGACTGTGTCACATACAAGTTCGGATTATACAGCTGCCTTCCGGATTTTGCCAGCCTGTTCTACTTATTGGTAGGATGGCACCTTTTCCTATGTCCAAGCTATTCCTTACACATGTCCGACTGTTGTGGACATTGCCTCCCCACAATCAACGGTTGTGTTTCCACCTTTTCAATTGTCCACAGTGTGACATAGGGTTACCACCTGTCCCACTTTGTGAGGAACAGTCCCTCTTTGGGCAGTTGTGTCCTGACATGTAATTGTCAACATGGCAAATGTCCTGAGATTTTAGGACAAACATATTTCTTATATTTTATGTGATAGTTGCATTAAACAGTTAATTCTGTATCTAAAATACCTGACTGTTATGAGAAACAGACTAAGCAACTAAAATGCTACAGGAATACGCTTTTCTGTAGGCAAAACAGTTATGTTCTGTCCTTTATACTGGCCGTTGGTATGTGTCGGCCTGTACAGTCTGATGTCTGTACCAAACATGTCCCACTTTGGCCATTTGTGAGGGTGGCAACCCTACTGTGACAGTTGCGGTGAACACAGCATATTTTACAGGCCGACACATACCCATGGACAGTTCAGCAGATAGAACTTACAATTCTTGCCTATATCTAAGCTTATTCTTGTAGCATTTTGTTATCTTATTCTGTTTGTTATGACATTTATGTATTATACGTCCAGTGAAATATGTTTAATACAAATATTGCATGACGTCTACGGAGGAATTATGTCCTATATTCTCTGGACATTTGCCAGTTTTACATGTTTGTGTCAGGACACATCTGCCCACAGAGGGACTGTCGCTCGCAAAGTGGGACAGGTGGTAATCTTGGTCGACGGTACGGATCATACTGTTCCTTTCGGCCTACATGTTTCCGTGTTGTTATGGCTCGTTTATATGCTCCTTCTGTTTCGTTTACATGCGTACGCTATTTCCTACCACATTTGGTATGTGAAATACGGACATACCTTTTGTATGTGACTATTACATGGCTTGTGGGATATGATTCAGACATATGGTCACTACCTATATCTACATTTCTCCTTGTGTATTTTGTTATGGACATATCTGCACAGCTATGTTCCCTCCCTCAAATTATGGGTCAGCTGGTGACCCTCTCCGTTGGACTGGACATACCTACTGGCGGCACGCTAACATCTGATACGTTTCACTTCCACATGGTATAGCTACCTACGCTACGTTGGACTACAGGCACATGGTTTTCCTGTCATTTGTTCATGGGTAGGGACCCGTTATTCCCTACCGTGCATTTGTGTTTGAGTCTTCATTTTCTGTTCACAGGTACTCTGCTTTGCATACGTTTCAGCCTCCACGGACACTGATAGGTACGATTACTGTTGCTGGCGGAATATAATATTCAGCAGTTTAGGTTGCTCCTCGGAAGCCGACATTGACACGCCTCCCTGCGCAACTTCGATACGCCCCTTGCACTCGCGCACGTTTCCTATGCACGTGGCTGTGGTGGCTGCGCGCCTTCATTAATATGCATATGGCGCGACTACTCCACATCTATGCCGCACGGTCGGCGCAAGTCTTACGCCGAGCTTCATGAATCTGGGGGTTTGAGTTAGGAACCTATCTCTTCAGTGAGTCTTGTTTATTTGTTGATATAGATGTAAGCCCTTAGAGTGGTGTATTTGTAGAGCCACTAGTTTTGCAAAGAAATAGCAAGTCAAATAGGATCGGGGTCTTTCATGGCTGAAAAAGTAAGATACAGGTCAGCTTGCAGTAACCAGTAGGCTACTGAGTATAAGGAGAGTCATGCTGGCCTATCAGAGTAGTTTAAGGATTTAAGACTTTTAATTTTCTTGATTAGAAATCTTTGGGAAATTTCCAGTTGAGTGATATGCTTGGATTTGTATACACCAAATGGGGCATTGCATTCAGTAATGGGCCTGATAAGGGAAGAGTACAGTGGTAGGATGACTTCTTTGACTCTTGGAGATATTCCCTCAGAAATTAATTGTGACATATAGAAGGATTACCTAACTGTGGTGGAAATACGGTGATCAAATGACAGAAAAATATTCACAAAAGCACCTATGTCTCTTATGACTATCTATCTAAAGAGGTGTACCATTTATAACATATGAGGTGGGAATAATCTTTCTGCCAAACACTACTATGCTGAACTTTTTTCATTTAGTAGGGACCATTTTGATACACTGTATATGTACATATTCCATCCCTTGCTGGAGCTGTTTTGTGTCAATGGATGAGCAGATAACAGTACCCAGTTTGCATTCAACAGCAAACCTTGTCAACCACACTTCTGGGATATTGGCTTGGATGTCTGCAAAATAAAAGACAAACGGGAAAGGGCACAGAACTGATCCCTGTAGCACCCTACTACTTACAAATTTACATTCAGAGAAGGAACAAGCAACTTTCACAATGTGGGATCTTTTGACTAGCCAATCTGCAATCCAACAGACAGTGTAGGGGTTTACATTAAGCTAGTCTATTTTTTCGATAATACCAATGTGCAGGATAGTGTCAAAAGTCTTTGCCAAAGTGAGAAAAGTGCTCTGAATGACCACTTTCCACAGCCCCTGTAACCTTCTCAAAGCTTACTAGGTTCAGCAGACAGGATCTGCCCTTCACAAAACCAAACTGATTGGGATCTAGATCAATTAAGTTGCCTATGTCTGCATAAATGAGTTATGCTATGATATGTTCCACGGCTTTGCATATAAGGCTAGTGAGATTGATAGGTTTATAATTACTCGGGTCTATAGAGGGGCCTCCTCAGTGTAGGGGAGTCATGGTGGCTGTTCAGGAGGCATCAGCAACATACCTTGTAGTTAGGCTGAGGTTGGACAGTTTCAGTAAGTATACTTTGCACTGAAGAGAATACAGCCTTTCATGCTCTCTAGTCCAATGGAAGTATCAGTTTTAGCCTTTGACAATGATTCTAATACTTGTTCTATGGTAAAGACAGGGGAAACTAAATTCTCAGGGATAATGAAAGCAACAGTATGGGGTGGAAATGGTAATGTTAGCACTAGATCATTCTGTTAATATATTACCTATATCCTTGGGGTCAGAATGGGTGATACTATTATGGATGAGATCAGTGCAGTGCTGGACATTGTGTCTTGATTTTCTAACATAACTGAAAATAAGCTTCATTTGGAAGCTGTAGCAGCCTTATGTTCATACTGTGCTTTACATTTTCTAATAGTGTTTATAAGTTCATTGCTGGGATTTTTTGGTGTAGTTGTGTAGCAGATGAGGATTTCTTGCAACTTTTCATTATTTTCCTTCTTTTGTTGTACACTTTATTAATACAGAAATTCCACCAGATAGATTTGGTCTTGAATTTAAAGTTATATTTAAGGTGGATGAATACTGACTTTTCTCTGCAACTGTACAGGTGCTGATAAAAGTCAGAGGTAAATGTAGTAGCCCTCTCAGTTGTGTTTGATTGGAAATTTACAAAGGGCTTCCACAAGCTGAAGTAGGCTTGCCTTGGAGAAGTCCTAAAGATGGTCTAATTTGGTGGTGGGGTGGTACCATTAGACCTGACACAGGAGATGACTGATTTGGGGTCAGACTTAACCATGGACGAGGAGATGCATGGGGGGGGCTAAGTTGGTAAGAGCTAGGTAAAGGATATTAGAGCCTCTAGTGAGTAGTTTTACGTTTTTTCTCCACTGCATTGATATTAAGGAAGCCTTAGAAACACTGAACATAAACATTTTTAGAGGTGGTGTTCCACATTTAGGATATGGACAGCTGACTGCAACAATAAATGGAGTATGTTAAAAAGAGAATGCCTCAGCATGATCCTGCACAAATTATCTAGATGTTATTTCATTCTAAAATACCTGCCATTTCTATGGTTGCCACCTTAGTAAGAGACAAAAACTTGACAAAAGCCCCACCCTTTGCTCCACCTAGTGTATAATACCCTAAATGAGGCAAATAATCGAGTGTATACACATAGGTTCATAGGTAGGTACTAGGCTATTGGCCCAAGGGCCAACGTAAGCCTAGCCAGCAAGGTTCCATGGCTTACGCCACCCAAGAAAGTTATTTTCCTGTGCCACTGTCAAGCAGACACACAGAAGTGATCCCCGGGGTGTATTTCCTATTTCTCATCCACTCATCAAGATTTTTCTTGAAGAGTGCTAAAGAAGAACTTTGCTTGACATAGATGGGTAGCTTGTTCCAGAGTATAGGAAGTCTCTGGGACAGGAATCTATCCCTCCAGCATGTCCTGTTTATTGTAGTGACAAGGTTTAGGTCCCTAGAGCGTGTAGCTCGGAGGGATTGGAATTTCTTTAGGTGTAGCATGTCCAACAGCTCTGGGTTTGACATAGCTTTATATGTTAGGCAGAGATCACCTCGGAGTAGGCGATATGCTACGGAGTAAAGCTGGAGTTTTTTGAGGCGGTCAGTGTAGGGCATTTGTTTGAGGCCAGTAATCCTCTTTGTGAGGTACTTCTGTGGCCTTTCCAGCTGCTGCAGATGTCTTGTGAGGTACATTCCAAAAGGGGCATTGTACTCTTATAATGGGTCTAATGAGTGTCGAGTAGAGGGGAACAATGACCTCTTTTTTCCTAGATGAGAACCCTTTTATGATGAGGTGTGCCACATAAAAGGACTTCCTGACTACTGTGGTGATGTGACTATCAAAGGAGAGACTACTGTCCACCTGCGTCCCAAGGTCTCTTATCACGCATTCGGTGTTAAGTAAATTGCTGCCTATGTGGTAGTTCATGGGTACAGAGTTTTTAACCAAAGGGGATGACACTGCACTTTTTGGCATTGAACTTGAGGCCATGGCTCTGACACCAGGTATCTGTCTCAGTGAGGCCCTTCTGTAGGATGTCCACATCATTTGGGGACTTGACTATGGCTCCTAGTTTGCAGTCATCTGCGAACTTTGTAAGCCAGAGGCCTTTTGTGTTAGCCTGTACATCAGAGAAGTAGATGCCAAACAGGAGAGGTCCCAGGACGGAACCCTGTGGTACTCCACTTGTCACTGCTTTGAGGTCAGATTTGGAGTCTGCAACTCTTACAGTGTGGGTCCTGTCAGTGAGCCAGTTGGCAACCCATCTTGTGACGTAGGGATTTATACCTAGTTTAGTGAGTTTAGCTATAATTCCAGAATGGGGGATGGTGTCAAAAGCCTTGGCGAGGTCAAGATAGGCTGTGTGAACCACCTTACCCTCATCCTCGGCTTTGGTGACTGCCTCAAAGAAGTCGATCAGGTTCAGGAGGCATAATCTGCCTTTCACAAACCCGAACTGGGTGGGATCCAGAGTTTGGAGGTTACCAATGTCTTTGTTTATGAGTTCCACGATGATACGTTCCATGGCCTTGCAGACCAGGCTCATCAGGCTAATAGGTCGATAGTTCCCAGGATCAGTGGTGGCTCCCCCTTTGTGGAGTGGGATAACTCTTGCTGTGCGCCATTCAGTGGCAACAAAGCCTGATGCTGCACATGTTAAAAGATAATCATAATATTGGTTTGGCAGCTGGTATGTTTGTTGAAACTATTACACTACATAAGCATGTAGTTCTAAAAATCATACTGAAAAAAATAATAAGAAGAAGAATGTATATTTGTACAATGTTTCTTGCTCTTTAATTTCTCCAAGTCTTTTGGATTTCTAAGCACTATGGAAATGGACTCCATTCCTAAATCAGGGTATGATTAAAGTTCATGTAATCAGTATTGTTTCAGTCTTTGATGCTAGCCAAAAGTGCTCTTCACAGCACCTACAATGTGGGCAGAATTGACTCTCTCTGTAATTCATATGGAGTTGCATGTACTGGAAGCATGTCTAAATATGACAGTATTTTTTTATTAGACCTTCTGCTCCTACTACTGTTGGAACTGTTTGGGTATCCTTATTCCACATTGCTCTCATTTCTACCTGCAAAATACTGATATTTTATGACTTTGTGTGTCTCTCTCTCTACATAGGAGGTTACAAGGCAATTGGCCCTGAGGCTGTTATAAGCCTAGCCAAGAGTTTAGCCCATATTTTGGCAAGTCAGCACCCAAAGCCCCTGTCCAGCAGGGACACAAGTGAAATCCCAGAGGTGTATTTTCTTTTTCCCATCCAGTTATCCAGGTTGCGCTTAAAAAGGGATAATGAGGTACTCTGCTTGATGTGGAGAGGGAGTGTATTCCACAGATGGGAGGAGTATCTGGGACACACATCTGTCCTGCCAACAAGTTCTATTGATATCACAGACCATAACCATTGCACACAGATAGGTGAGACAGACACACTGCTGCAAGGGGATATAGTTATACACACACGCACACACGCACACACACACACACACACACACACACACACACACAGTTGCCCTTTCTGAGATTAGAACCCCTACCTATCGAGTAGTATATATTATATCACTAAATACTTATTGCATACACCATGGAGATTATGCACATAAGACACTGTAATCACTGAGTGTAGCAATTTCAATGATAAATGATATTTTTGTCTTTTGTTTTGGTAATGGGTGATCCCATGTGATACAAACTTCAAAACTTCCTACAATGCTTTGTGGTTCATGTTTCCCAGTGCTTTCCTACTACTTTTATACTATATTGTTTGCAATCTCCAATGCAACAGTCTTGCCACATTATTGTGGGTTTCAGTATACAGGCCCCCTACCATGAGTGTATCACACCCAGCAACAAGATGTGCGACTGTTTTCCAGTTCTTTTTTTACAGAACCTGCATTTGTCTGTTTCTACCACATGTTCTATGGACTTTGTAAACCCATGTGTACATAGTCCACTATCCCGAGATGCTATTATTAACCTTTCATCTTTTGGTTTCAATTTACCACTAGTTAACCACTCCTGTGTCAAATCCTGATCAATAAGAGGTTGTTCCAGGAGATCTCTATACTTGCCACAAAATGTATGCCTTTTCTACATTTCTTTCCTTTTCATCTGATTATTCCTTATATTCTTTATTTTGTTTTTTGGCACGTTTTAGTTGCTGTCTGATTTTTGTCTACTTTTGGTTTAATTTCTGTTCTCAGTTGACACTAATGTGCTTCTGTTAAACTAAACAGGGAAGTAACCTTAGACTTCTTTTCATGTTTTAAAACTTTTCAGTATGTTTGGATCTGGGAGGTCAGCAGATATGTATGCAGTCCTGTGACTGCAGATTATATATATATATATATATATATATATATATATATATATATATATATAAAAATCAGTTTTGAGAAGGCACATACCTCCTTCAGAATGAGAAATATATAATCTTGGTATACACTAATTTTTACATATCATATGATAAGCATGAATCATTTTTTCTTGCTTTTCCTTTCCAACTGATCCAATACCCTTTGAAGCCAGTCAAAACTGTAAGTTAGAACAGGAGGAAATTGATTTATAGACTGGACTTTATTCCTAGAGGTCAAGGCAGTTTTCATTATTAATTTTAATCTTCTAAACTATTCCTTACTGAATTTTATTCACATTCGTTCATGTTTTATTGCCAAGCGTTCATGAGTTCTGAAATATTTATACACTCCTTCCAGCTCAGATTCCTTTATATCACATTCCTGCCCCAGATTTATATTTTCTTGATGCTGCAGCCTTCCTGGTTTAAATGTTGCTTTTCCACATTTATCAAGACCAAATGACATTCTTATGTCATCTGAGAAAGTTTTAACCACTTGCAGTTGTGCTTTCAACTCCTCATCTGATGAACTATGCAGTTTTAAGCAGTCCACAAACAATAGATGAGAAATCTTTAAAAAAAATGTTTTCTGCTAACCAAACTGCCACATTATTGTGCGATGTGAACCTCACAGTTTTCCCTGAATCCACATTTAGTCACATCTACTACATTATTAATACTGAAAACAAGAAACAGTTATTAAAAAAAAGGTCTGATTTTTTTCTCTACTTCTTCTATGATGCAGACTTTTTTGATTAAAGTAAACGTCTGCTGATGGTTACATTTACAATCACTCTGGATGCCAAATGAAACAAACCAAAACGTTTTCGAACAAAATAATTTAAATGCAAATAGGAAACTCAAAGAGAACTATAAGCATTTTGGAAAATGCACTTCAAAAATAGGTTAGCTGTAAGATGGATTCAGAAATACCTGATAAGTAATTTCACTAAAACAGAATTTCCTTACAGTGACCCTGATTTCCTGTCAGTTAAAAAATCCTAGCAAACCTAGCTATTACTATAACTTGTTCAGGCTGGGGCTGAGCATTTGAAGCTATCCTTCCCTTTGCTCTCAACCTTCCATCTCAAAAATGTGGAAAATATACCTCTCAAATGTCCAGCTTTTCACCTCATCTGTTCATCATATAATGTGTGGTTTTCTGGCAAATCAGTGAGGACTGAAATTACCAAATAATAACATACATACAACTTACAGACTTCATATCCTTCAAAAATACACGCTAACACAAATTATGTTATTCTAGCAATTTTCTAGGTTTATAAGGGCAATATATAAAATACAACCCTATTTTTGGGCGTTTCTCCCTCCCCATTATATTAGGTTTTGTCCAAAATTCTTGCACAAAGAGGTTGAAAGGTATGGTGGAAAACTCTCTCTCATAACATAGAGCAAATGGGCAAAATGCTGAATCATACCTCTCAACTGTCCAGATTTTTGCCTAACATTTTTGGTCTTTTCCTCTTAACATTTGCGTCTTTCTGCCAAATTATGCAGGTTTGAAGTCACTAATACTAAATAATGACAGGCATTTGAGTTTCAGACTTAATATCCATCAGAAAATACAAAATAATTGAAAAAAAACTGTTATTCTAGCGACTTCTAACTTTATAGGAGTAAATTTAAAATCTGTCTCTATGTTTGGGCTTTTGCCCCCCTCATTATTTATGGCTTTGTCCAGATTGCTTTCACTGACAGGTTGAGAGGTATGCAGATACTTGCTAATGGCTTCATCTAGGAAGCTCACACAAAGGTTAAAATATGTTACTTTATAATTATAGAAGTCCTTTTGATGAATTAATATGATTCAGTACTATTTAACATGGATGGCAGTTAAACCAGTTCTTAGCAGTGAATGTGTTACCTACCCTATTCTTTCGTCTGTTAAAAACACCTTTCTGTACTACAGTCGTCCCCTTCAATGCTACTTTAAACAGTGACTGAACAAGTTAATTGTTGAGAACAACCATACTTCAAACGCCAACCACCTTGTCATTGCGCTCATTATCATCAGTAACTACTACAGATAATCAGTTCCTCAAACAATTCTAATTTCAAGAACTTTAATCATACTTTGACTTAGGAATAAGGTCCATTCCCGTCATGGTATTAGAACATCATAAGACTTGGAGAAATTAATAGTATTGATGCTACTTCCTATCACCCCCATTTGCGTAAGTACGTCCATATTCATTGTACAAAACGTCTCAAGACAACGAAACGCAAACTTCCCTTAGTTCCAAGTGTATGGTGGTTGTATCCCCAACTTCCGGTTAGAATAGGAAGTTGTCCTATACTTGTATTGCTCGCCTTTGTGTTGATTTGGTTATACGCGACCAGTTAACATTGGGTGATGCAAGATTTGTATCAGATTCCTTTCGTGGTGAGTGAATGGTCATGTATTGATATAGTAGGACGGTGGCCCGGGGCTGGTGACATGATGCATCTGCGGGGCCTGTGCCCCTAATGTCGTTCCGCGCCGTCTCAGTCTTCCATCCTTATGGCTGCAGATCCGGACAAGCTAGACGGAGCACTTGCAATGACTCACAGCAGAAGAGGCAAAGCGGGTAATAGCAGTTTGTCTGGGAAGAGTAAAAATTTGTTAGTAGCAAGTGTTTGACAAATTGGTTATGATGACAGGGACTGTGATTGTCAAAGTATACGAATTTAACTTATAAAGTCCAGAATTCGGACTCCAAAGTTAGCGCACGATTCTCCGAAATAGCATGGGTAACTTCAGGGCTGCAGTGATACGTTTTGCATTGTTTCCTTTAGACTGTATTTTTCAGAGTAGCGAAAGAAAAGATTTGGTACAGTATGTGTATTGTGCTATAGTATTGCTGAGTTTTTGGCAGCTGGAGGTGCTGTTTGAGGCCAAAGATTCAACACCTATAGTTTCTAAGTAAGGTAAGTGTGTGTGATATCCTGATGATGACTAAAAACATGCCAGGACCTCTACATGTACTGGTAGCGTAGGGCTGCTCCCTGATTAGTAAGAGAGAGAATATTATAGAAAAAAATTACAATAAGTTGTGTTCTCTATACCACTTGGGGGGGGGGGGGTTAAACATTGTTGTTCCCATTTAAATGACAAGCTTGAGTTAAAGCAATATTTGTATATATGCATTGCAGAAACACCTGAAATATGTGTAGGTGGTGTATCCGCTAGTGGACTGCACATTGTCCAGAGTTCTTAAGAGTCACTCATAACACTGAGAGAGTGGTATATATGGCACACTTTTCATAATGGGTTTGATAGGGAAAGGGCACACAGTTGGTGAGTAATGTTTAGAAGGACTTAGCATGTGCCCAGGTCTGAGAGGATCATGTTCTTTAGAGACTGATAAGACCACATTTCTCAAAACTTCATTATTTAATAAAGTTAATAGTTTGCTTTACATTATGTATGTACTTATTTGAAGTTTGGTTTATATTCTGTTTTACATTTACATGGCATGTGCGTAGAGTGGATTTATTTGTTTACTTAACTTACCAAACAGTAATGTCTTTTTTTGGAAGGGCAGTTTGCTCCTTTGATGCCTTGATGCCTGCATTAACCTGGTTAGCTGTACTAGGCTTTGCTTAGTTGTAAAAGGGACCAGGGAGACTAGAACTAATATAAATGTAACAAGCCTTCAGGTGTATAGCTTTGAAAGTAGTGTAGTACACAAGCATTCTGTAGCAAATGTAGAAACATACATTTATTAATGTGAGTGTGCATGCTTGTGCATATGTTTTTGTTTGTTGTATGTATGGAGGTCTATTTGCATGTGTAGTGCTCTTCATAGTAAGTATTGTCAGTTAAAATATATGAAGGATGTGATAAAACAAGATTTGCCTGTAAAATGTATATTTATCTATTGATTTGTTGTGTGATGATACACCCATAAACATTCAGTCTACTTGTAAACTGTCATTGTTTTGTACTTTGTCTTTTCTTCTCAGCAACACTGAGAACTGTATACTGGGTGCTTGTTATTATTGTCCTTATGATGTGATGCCACAAGTTGGCCTGGTATGACTGCCAATGAAGCTGTAAAAAAAAAAAAAAACTTGTTGCCTTTATTCTTTATCACATACGATTTCTGTTTGCTGAACTTTTAATGGTTCTTCCACTGGATCTTTTTTGTAAGAGTTCCATAATCTTTTGTAGATGATCCTGTTTTCGTTTTGATAAAGAGTGACCTCAAAGTTATACAGGGTGAATAACGTTGTTATGTGACTATGTGATTTAGATAGGTTTAGTTTGTACTTTTCAGCAGGGGTTTCAGGCAAGATGAGCAAGTGGTACAAAACAACCTTCATGCAGTTACAGTCAGCATCCAGAGTTGTAGTTTGTGCATTACGTTGGCCACACATATGTAGGAAACATTGATTCAGTAGAGTGGCTAAAATTTGAGATTTTAAAAATGAGATCTTTTTTCCAAAAAGCTGATATGCCACTGCTGATTAAGCAGTTGTATGTTTTAACAAGTTAAGATGAAGTTATAAGTCTGTTATAAAAAGTGACATAATTGCTGTACTAATAAAATAGCTGAGCAAAATGCTGTATGTTCCTCCTTGTAAAAGGGAAACATTTTAAATAAAGAACAAAATGCTGTGCGCTAATCTCTTGTGTACAACAGTGCCTGTGAGTTAATATTTATTTTAGACAACAATGGTGTCTGTATTCTGTTATGGCAGTGTATATTTTATTTTACATCCACTTGCAGTCCCTGTACCATATATTTGTAATTTTGTAAAATAAAGTGAAATGCTCCATTGCTTGTATTTGCCCGCTTTTTCTCAGTATGAATATTAAAGAATCTGTGCTTTCTTTTAATTGTTGCATCCTATGATCGGCACAACCTGCAAAATAAATAATCAAGAGCAAAGTGTGATATGTTTCTTCCCCACCAGGAAAGCAGTGTAATTGTTTCACTAATGTATTTATTTATGTTTATTACACCCCCTCCATACTGATGCAATATAGCATCAGATATTTGCAGTCATGTAAAATAAAGTGAAACATTTTATTGCTTATATTTTATTACTTATACTTTAAACTTTAATTGGTGTTTCCTATAATTGTACTTCTTTATGGTTGCTTCCCTTAATTTACAGTCCATGGTAAAGCAATGCAATTTTCTAATCAGGAGCAAAATGCTATATGCTGCTGCTTCATGTCCATTAGCCTCTCTGAAAAAGTATTTTTTTAAAACAGAAAACTACTGTATGCTTTTAAAGCAGCATATTTTGTACTGTTGCTGTCCAGGATCCTGCATCCATGTGCAAACCCTGCCTGAATTAATGGTTCTAATTATGTACAATAAAAGCAAAATAAACTGTTGTCAGTATTTGTATATTACTTTCATTTTTAGGTACCCCAGAAGTACAGCTTGTTAGTGTATATAAAGTTAGGACTAGTGCTGCTAGTGTCAAAGTTTTAACTTATTTTGCTGCATAAACGGAAGTAAAACCGTGGCAAACTGTACTGTTATGTTTCTACCTGCAAGAGATGCAGCTGTTATAGTGATAGTTCACAAATAGTTACTAGGCTTTCTTCTTGACATTTGTTTAGTTGTCTATCTTGCCAGTAGTTTTTTGCGTGTAGAAGCTGATGCGCTCCAGCGTTCACATGCAAAGTCCCATACATACATGTAAGGTTGTAAAGTAAAGGGAAGTGATCCTGTTGCCAGTGTTTTGCAGTTACTTTTTATTGTCATTGTATTAGAAAATGAAGTACTTGGCTGTACTTTTCTCCAAATATATATAATTAGTTTATTTGAAAGTTAATTTGCTTACATCTAGTACAGTTTATTATATCGTAACATTGAATCACTGCTCCATATTTATGACAAGAAAGAAAAGAATACTAGTGATTGGGGAAATATTTGCTAACTGCAAATATTCACAAATGTGTTTTAATGACAATTTTAGCTCGGTGAACTTGTAAATAGGTTGAGCTTATAGCAGTTACTGAAAGGATAAAAATTTTGAAAGAACATGGGCAGCGATCCTTGATAAACCACCCCGAGTGATACTTAACCCACTGTTTTTCTTGACACAAGTTATAGTGATAAATTCTGCAGCAGTATTAAAATATATGTTATAAGAATCTGCTTTTAGTGCTTGCCATTTGTTCAGAAAAAAACGTATTTGTTATACTGTAGCTGTAGCATCCCTTAGTTTGGTTCATTCGTAAATCTGTACTGATGTGCAGTCAGTAGTTAACTTTAAAGTGATTTGATTGTAGGTGCTACTTCATTCATGGTTTTTTGTAGTATTAACACCTGCAAAGACTACATGAATATACTTGTTACTTTAAGTGGGGCCTATGCAAAACCAGCAGTGGGAGAAACGAACAACATGCCAGAGGGAAAAAAAAACTGAAATAATATTTTTCTGATATTAGAGAGAGAGCTGCTGCTGTTAATTCTTGCAAATCCATGAGGTATCAGTCAGCAGATAAGAAGAAAAAAACAGGCTGGTCATGGAGCTTCAAGACCCTTTTTAGCTTATTTTCCAGTTTTTTACATTGTTTCTAAAGTGTTCTTGCTGAAGTCTGTATGTATACTTATCCATGTAAACATCTAATCAGGATAATGTTGTAGTGAAGAGAGGGTTTTAACCATCTTGGCTGCATTAACCAGCATTCCCAGTTCACATTTTGTGAAGCATCTTCGAATTTGTTGGTAGTTGTCAACTTTGGTGACTTTAGTATTTTTGCACACTAATCTAGATGACAGATGTCGAGGAATTAATTTTTTAGCATTTGATGTTGTATTGGTGTTTCCCACCACAATATTTGAGTGAAACATGGCTTTATTGGGAGCTAGATAATTCGGGTGCATGTGTAGAACAGAACTGACCTAACTTTCAGTGAAGGTCTGAATCTCTTCACTATAAAGTCCAGTCCTGTACAAAGGAACATAGCGGGATAATTTTTTTTTGTTTTTGTTTTAGAAGTGGAAGGTCTACGGTGCACTTTCCTTTGCCCCTGTATTTTTGATCCTCCTTCTGCAGGTTTGGTTCCAGAATTATAGTGACAAGTTTAATGAACATGAGCCAGCTACTGAAGCCAAGAATGGCTCATCGTGTTTAGAAGTTAGAATGTACCATTACATGATTGTTGATTATAAAATGACAGCTGGCAATTTTCTGCAGGTCTTCAGCTCCACAGCTAGACTGAGCTAATACCTCTTTCATGCTCTCCCTTTTACTTTTAAATGAAAATGACAAAATGGTTTGATAGATGACAAATGCTGTGCTACGTCTGTAAAATATGAGAGAGCACCTGCAACCCCAAGTGAAGCTGTAATTTCAAATGTTTCGTATGTTAGTTTAGAGGAAAGGAACCTTCAAGATATGAGGGAAAGCACCGAGGAACTTAGGACTAGTTTTCGGCATTCTTTCATTTCTACATACTCCGTGGATAGTTCGGAAATTGTAAAGAAAAATTGGCAGTGTATTTTAAATGATCATGCTCTTGGTAAACACCTGGGTGAAACACTTGGTATTGTGTGTAAAAAAAGGGAACGAGTTTTAAGAATATTTGATAGTGTGTGATATTCAAGCCAGTTTAATTGTGGTAAGGGTAGTGTGAGAATATGTGGAGCATGCTCGTAATATTTTTATATTTTACAGGGTAACTCCCTGACTGTTGGAGGCAAAGTAATTTCTATCCAAGGTAGATGTAATTGTTTTACAAGTGGGATTGTTTATGCTGCAGTATGCCAAAAATGCAGCAGTTTTTACACTGGCAAAGCGGAGCAAAGGGTTAAATAACAAATACATGAACATTATTATGAAATTCGGAAGGAAAAGATTACAGATGCCCTTTTTAGGCATATCTGGGAATTCCCTTTGCATCAGTTTTTGTTTACTGTAATTGAAAAAGTTGACAGGCATCCCAGAGAGGACCTTGGAAACTGTGTATTGAGGAAAGAGAATTATGCTGGCAATTTGTTTTTGAATGCCTCAACATAGTTGGTGGTGTTTGTAGCTCCATCATTGTACTGTAATTCTTTCTTGTTTCCTATAAATCTCCCATGCCTGTAACCCAATACATTTTGCCCTTTGGTTTTCTGTCACATTGTCTCACCCTCCCTTATCATTCCATTCACCGTCAGCATCAGTTTTCTCTTATAGTTAATCTCTGATTCCTCCTCAGAGCATTGAAACTTTTCTAAGTCCAGTGCTAAGATCACATCAAAGTCATCATCTAACTGTATACAGTCAACTGCAGAAGTAATAGAAAACCTCCAATACTAGTACTAAAAAAGCTGCTTTGTTTCATCTGCTTCCTTATGTTTCTTGTCAAAACCTCCAATACAAGAACGGAAAAAAACTTTAGAGAGAGGGGTACACACATACACCCCTGCTTCATACCTCCTTTGTACATGTGTTCTCTTTATCTGCATTAACTCTAACTTCATTCCTCAGTTTTCAGTACATAACCGTAATTCTTTCCCAGAAAAAAAATGTCCTTCACTCTCTCAACACTGAAAATATCATCTTGCACTCAGGTGAGTCATGTTTTTTGTACTTGCCGTTCTGCTGCTACACTCGTTTATATATTATCTGGTAAGAGGAGACTCATTCTCCATGTATAACAGGACTAAGGTGCAGGCATTAGGTCCACTGAGCAGGTCAGACTTTACCAGGTTGCAAAACACCTACCAATGTTCCAAAATGCACTGTAGTATAAAGCCTCTCTAGGTCATCACCATAATGCTTAGACTAATTTAATACAAATATTGCTTGGAAAACTGTGAGTAAACCTTCCTAGTTTTTGTCTTAATATTTCTGTTTTGTCTCTGCATCTGTTAACATGCTCATTAGCAAGTCTATTGTGGCATCCATTCTGTCAGATTGTGCCGTGTCTAGTTCCAGTAGTGGTAAGTTACTCTTCCTTTTCCTTTGGAGTGATACAGGTTGTTTCTTCATTACAGAAATGAAACCTGACAGTCACAAAACTTTAAGGACAAGTGGATCCAGTTTTCTGTGTGAGCCACAGGCAAAAGGACATAGCCTGTTTCTCACTTAGGCCATCATCCTTACATTTCGAATCCTTACAAAGGTTTTACTATTCCTTTGGAATTCTGTGCTGGCTTAGAACTTTAATTTTATGTTGGAAAAACTAATTTTTCCTCTGACTGAACCTGTAGCTTCTAAATATTTGAAGTAATTTTTTTAAAGGACTCCCTTTCTGGTGGCTGTAAACTCAAAGAAGAGACTTTCTGAATTGCAAGCATTATTAAAGTCAACATTAAAACTAAGACTGTTACTGAAACAGTTGTAATGTGTAGATTCAATTATCCTTGCTTTTTATGCTTTATTTCTCTCTCTCAAAATCCCTCATTTTGTTGTAGTAATGTAACAACAGCTTAAGCTCCCTTTTCCCCTCTAGGAGGCAAAAAACGAAGAACCTTTCTTATTTTTCCTTCATATATCTATAGTTTCACATTGAATAGCATAACTGAATAGTTTAAACCATTTATGTGTGGGGATTTCTGTATTCTCGTTTATTTCAATCATTCTGTATAATTAGCTTATAGTATTTTTCTTATTAGATATAGTATGGTGAAGACCTTGGCAAATTCCTAAATTGTTGTAATGAGCAGTGAAAAGATTGGAGAGTAATTTTCCACGTAACCTTATCTTAATGTAATAGCATTCAAAAATTGAAAATCTAGTGAAAAAAATAGGCATCAGTCCTATCATTTATTTCAGAACTCCATTTAAATATTTTGGGAGGCATGAAGATGGAGGGAGGTCTGACCATGGGAAGTAACGATAGGGGAAATGTAATTCTATATCTTGCAGAGAATTTCTTCATACTAAGATAAGAATCCTGTGTGTGAGATGGATTTATTACTTTCCACCATGTGGACAGTCTTGTTTGCCAAGTCGAATTCAGTGTCTTTGGAAAAAATAGGAACCAGGTGTGTATTCCATTCATAATTTACCCAATTTTGGGCAGATGCATGTAGCTCTGGATCTCTAAATATACTGCACATAATTACTTGATCTGATTAATAACTTCAAGGAATGCTAGGACTGCCACCTCTCCAGAAAAACCTTGTCCAGAGTATCTTTGTCTTATTCCCCCTGATTTTCTGTGGTATCATGACATGTTTTTGAATAAAGAATATCCAAATAGGATATACTTTCATCGTTTAAAAAAAAAAAATACACGCATATATGCACACATGCATATATATATTCACCCAGCAAAGGAAAAGATATAGTTGGAGTGGACCAAGCACTTAGTATGGTTTTCATGTCTGCAATATTTGAGCAACAGCAACATGGTCAGACTGAAATGTAAAGGTCTGTCCTAAAAATGAATTAATTCAACTACAGTTGGCTCCCCAACATTATCATATTTTTATTAATATAATTTTTGACTTGGTTTTATTACTAGAAGTTTAGATATTTGTTGAATTTTATTTTATTTAATAACTTAAACTAGTAACAAAGTTTTACCGTCTCAATACTCACGATCAGTCATTTAAAGGAATGTAATTTAACCTAAACACTGTAATATTTGAATCATTTTATATAGCATGAATAATTGCTGTTAAAATAATGTTAAGGAAGGGGACACCTTAACTCTTGAATTTTTGCATTCTATATCCGTATCTAGATTATTAACAGTTAAGGAATGTTTAGACTGGAAAATAAAGCTGTAATTACATTAATCTCCCAGAAAAAAAAGTATTAATTTATCTGAAAATAAAAAAAATGCCGTCTATCAATTGAGACAGAAGTGCATCTGTGATGACCCTTCACTGGATCAGTAATTAAGGACCTTTTAATCCTTATCACTGGCAGCTGTGGGTGGGCGTTCACTGTGAAGATAACAAGCACACACACAGTATTTCCAGATGCAGCTCTCTGCATCAAGTGCAATTTCCATTAGGAGCACACAGAGACCACAGTCAGTCCGGGGCTGGTTTCTCCCTCTTCCTCCAGATCCCCAATAAGACTCCCACTGGTACGGCTGTAGAGTTGAGAGCTCAGCTGAGCGACCAAGCCAAGACCTCCATCACCTTCTCTGTCCATTCTGTCCAACCAGTGCTTCATGTTCCTGCCCAGGTAGCTGACACACACACACATACACATACACACATCTAGGAAAGGCTGGCACAAGTTTACTAGCTATGCTCACCTTCTGCCCAGACTGTAAGGTACTTTACTGCCACCAGTCACTCCTTATCAGCTACCCTAAGGCTCTTCCAAGGGTACCCAATATACTGAGTGATATTAATATTATTACAAATGGTAGTTCGAACAAGAGCAAGGCTATTAGGAGTGGCCCACACAGTGTCACCAAATAAATATGCAAGTACCCCCAAAACTTGTATCTCTACACAGATCAGCCACAATGAAAAGTTTAAATATAATCATCTTCTTTCGGCTGTTCCCGTTAGGGGTCGCCACAGCGGATCATCTGTTTCCATTTCTTCCTGTCCTCTGCATCTTGCTGTGCCACACCAACCACCTGCATGTCCTCTCTCACCACATCCATAAACCTTATCTTAGGCCTTCCTCTTTTCCTGTTACCTGGTAGCTTCATCCTTAGCATCTTTTTCCCAATATACTCAGCATCTCTCCTCAGCATATGTCCAAACCTACGTAATCTTGCCTCTCTGGCTTTGTCTCCAAACCTTCCAACCTGGGCTGACCCTCTAATATACTTATTCCTAAGCCTGTCCACCCTCGTCACACCCAGTGCAAATCTTAACATCTTTAACTCTGCCATATCCAGCTCAAACTCCTGCTTTTTTGTCAATGCCACTGTCTCCAACCCATATAGCCTAGCTGGTCTCACTACCCTCTTGTACACCTTCCCTTTCACTCTTACTGGTACTCGTCTGTCACAAATCACTCCTCTCCACCCACACCATCCTGCCTGTACTCTCTCCTTCACCTCTCTTCCACACTCACCATTACTCTGATCCCAAGTATTTAAACTCCTCCACCTTCGCCACCTCTACTTCTTGCATCCTCACCACCATTCCTCTATCCGCCCTCTCATTCACACACACACATTCTGTCAGTCCTGCTGACCTTCATTCCTCTTCTCTCTTGAGCATCTCTCCAGGGTCTCCTCCACCTGTTCCCTACTCTCACTACAGATAATGTCATCTGCAAACATCATAGTCCACGGGGACTCCTGTCTGATCTTGTCTGCCAACCTGTCCATCACCATTGCAAATAAGAAGGGGCTCAGAGCTGATCCTTGATGTAATCCCACCTCCACCTTAAACGCATCCGTCACTCCCACCGCAGATCTCACTGCTGTCACACTACCCTCGTACATATCCTGTACCACTCTTACATACTTCTCTGACACTCCCAGCTTCCTCATACAATACCACAACTCCTCTCTCAAGGCACCCTGTCATATGCTTTTTCTAAGTCTACAAAAACACAATGCAACTCCTTCTGACCTTCTGTGTACTTCTCCATCAACACTCTGAGCAAACATCGCATCTGTAGTGCTCTTTCCCGGCATGCAACCATACTGCTGATCACTAATCCTCACGTCCCTTCTTAACCTAGCTTCCACTACTCTTTCCCATAACTTCATGCTGTGACTGATCAATTTAATCCCTCTGTAGTTACTACAGCTCTGCACTTCACCCTTATTCTTAAAAATCAGTACCAAAACACTTTTTCTCTTTCTCCGGCATCCTCTCACTTTCCAAGACTTCATTAAACAATCTGGTTAAAAACTCCACTGCCATTTCACCTAAACACCTCCATGCTTCCACAGGTATGTCATCTGGACCAACAGCCTTTCCATTTAAATATATGTAATAATAATATAATAAAAGTACAATACTAAATATATATTCATAGTGACATCAGAGTTCAAAACCACAGGAAATATTTAAAATAACATTTCAGTACAGGCTCTCACAAATAAAGAAAATTATCTAAACTAAGCTTCACTTTATTCTTGACTGTATCTAACAGAATTACTATAACCTAAATAATATCTAAAAAAATTACTGCTGGGTTAGCTTGCAGAATGATCATTTCTTGTCATCTGACTTCTAGTTCCCAGGTGAAACCCCCATTGCTGAAGCTGGCAGTATTTAGCATCTTCCTGTAAAAAAATACTTCTACAAGGGCTTTTGCTTAGATCTTTGGCAGATACTGAAAGTCGTAAAACAATTGCATTCCTCCACATTTCAAGACTAGTAATTAGTTCATCCTAAAGACAATACTGACAGCTTCCTAGTACAGACTTGTTTCTCTAGCTGCATTGAAACCTGTCAGCCTCTTTTAATGGCCTAGCCTGTAAAGTTTTTAATTTCGGATGTTTTCCTAAAGTTTGCTGGACTGAGGCTAACCCTCCAGTTCCTCTGTTAACATACACATTTAAACAGTTACAGTAGTGCATGTACATTTCTGTTCTGTTCCAGTAGGGCACATTGTGGATACATTTTAAGCACAAACACTTTACAAATGCCTTTTCAACACAAACATCTGTACAAAGCAATTTGATATACACATGACATTTGTAACATAACATCTTCTATAAATTAATTTAATATTCACAAATGACGTGCGTATAATAATTTACAAAATCCCAGCTAGATGTGCGGGTAGTACCGCCTTTTATCACAGCACCAAGTTAACGTAATGCAATATCAGATTTTAAAATGCTTTATTATATTTAAAGTAATGGATCATAGCTTACAGAATTTGAATTGGAGTTTGACATTGTTCTGCCTGGAGTGAAACCAAACTGATAAGGTGACAATATATTTGTAAGCTTAAACTTAATTCACTTATTCACAAAGTTGTCAACAGTTATATAGTCACTATTTAAAAGTGAAGTAGGTCTTTGGTTTCCTGTTGTAGTTTGGTCTTTTCCAGACTTATGAACTAAATAACTCTCTGCTAGAGAAATATATGGATCAACTTGGTAAGGAGAATCACATCCGACAACTGTATGATATATTGAGTTAGGTACCAAAAGTCCACACATTTGGAAAATGCAAACTGGAAGAGAATCTGAACCTGGGTCTTTTTTGATCCCAAAAGAAAAGCAACTTCTTTCATTTCAGAAATATAGGAGAACTCATGAGTACAATATTATTTATTTATGTATTTATTTATTGTTGTACAAATTCCTTCATTAACTTCTTTTGTATTCAGTTTAAAATTGTAAATGGAAGTAAGTATAAGGTATATCTCTAGCTCATTTGGCTCCTGTCCTTTATCTGCTTATGTAGTTTAAGTTTTGACTTCAAAAAAATCAGATTTGAAAGAAAAAAACGCCACATATATTGGCTTGTGTGTATCTGTGTAGTTTGGTTTTAAAATACTTGTCCTTCACTGCTTCATATAAATCTTTTCAGTCCATTGAGCTTACTTATCCAATAATGTAAGCTTTTAAGTCAGTCTAATTTCCCTTTCCTAGTCATTTTTTCTGTTAGCTTTAGATGAAACAGAAGACATGCTTTGTAGGTCCTGAAACCTGCTATTTACTTCAACTCTATTGATATCCCAGTAGAATTCAATTGCCATCATAATGTCATCATCATAGGCTGAAAACTTTTCCATGTTAATAAAATATCTCCTTTTAATGTTGCCTCTAAGCACCCTCACACTTACGTTAATGGGAGTGTGATTTGATAGCCTTCTTGATGAAATTTTTATATCTTCTATACAATGCACTAAATTTTCAGAAATAAGAATGTCTGTTACTTAAAAATCCTTATGGGTTGTGGAACTTCCAGTAATCTAATAAAGAATGTTTTAATAAAAAGTCCTTTTAAACATTCTGAAGAAAGCAGATGTGGCATGATTTTTCAGCACTGAAATCACCTACTAAAACAATTTTCATCCCATCTGTCTTTAAACTTCTGACAGTTCTTGTAAAAAAAATTATAGTTACTGAATGGCGCATAAATGGAACCAACCACATAATCAAAATGCTTATTTTGAATTTTAACCAACAGATGTCTTGCGTTTTTATCCATACAGTGATCAATTATCTGAAAACTCTGAGTGCAATAAAATTCACACCTCTAGATTTATCATCAGTTGAATTTACTGTTGATTTCATTATTCTTTTAACCACAGTATTTAAATTGTAGGAGAAATTCTCTGTCCATTTGTGTTGAGCCTTATCTTCCATCAAGTTGGTAGAAGACAATTCTTCAATTTGGTTTGCAAGAATCACTTCTGCCATTAATAATAGCAATCCAGTGGAATCGTTCTCTGGGTGTGAGAGAAATCAAAGAATCTTCTTTGGAACAGATTAGATGTTCTACTTGTTTCACTGTTGCAGTCCTCACATTTGGGTTATCCCTGCCAAGGTAGCCCTCGGCCGGCCCGAATACCAGAGGCTTAGTATTTCTGTGTCGGTTGCTGTTGCTTCAGGACTGATGTCAGGTCATCAGTAGTATAAAGTAAGGCAGCCGATGCCATTACATCAGTCTTTCTTGCCACGAAGCCCGAAGCAGAAGCAGTTTGCATGAGTGCCGGTCACCTGCTACCTGAGTTTTGTCTTCCGAATTGAAGCTGAAGTCTTCTATAGCTAACTACCCCGTTGGGGATCCTTTTTTCTTGCACTAACCGATGTCAGAAAAAGTTAATTGTCTCACCTGTGGAAAGCAAATACCACACCGAGACTTTCATTCATATTGCGTCACTTGCTTAGGCCCAAACCACGAAGTCCCCCTCTGTCGCTTCTGTGCTTTTGTTCAATGCCAGAAGTATACGTCGTCGGGCCCTTATTGTAGCTAGATATTTTCGCTTACATTCCTCTAATTCTGATATGGCTTTGGTAAGCCATCCGACAGTAGATCTTCCGAAAGAACGTAAAGATAAAGACAGAGACAAACTGCACAGGTCCAAACTTACCGACGATGCTTCCGTTAAGCTAGTTGTCAGTTCTCCGGTCCTCAGTGAGGCACTTTCACAGCCCTTTATGCCCGCGTCTGTGGATTTGCAGGCCGCTACCGGGACCCTTTCAGAGTCCGGTATGATGCAAAACTCTTCTTCGACTAAGGATCCTGCGGTTATCTCTCCCTTGGATGGGTCCGGAGCTGCTGAGCAGGCACCGGCTTCGGTTATCTCTCCCTTGGATGGGTCCGGAGCTGCTGAGCAGGCACCGGCTTCTGAGGAAGTCCTTTACACTACCGTTTCTTGACACAAACTGACTTCTTTCGCGTCTACTGTTCTTTCGCAAACTACTGAAGTTCTTAGGCCCAGGGTATGAACCACACCCAAGAAACTGACGACCCAATCTCTGGCACCTCTTTACTTGCCTCAGTCTCAAATGCTAAAAATGACGGAAGACCTTATCATGCTGATCAGGGGAAGCCAAGCTACCCCTTCCAAAAGAAAAAGAGATCTGTCCCCTGTAGTTTTGTCTGAACAGGAATCTGACTCTGGTGCATCTGAATATGAAGATATGAAACCCCTCTCCGCTTATGAGGACAGAGGATTCCATTCCTTCAGCCTCTCCCTCAGAGGGCTTATCCTTTGGGGAAACCCTTCATACCTTAAGGGAGCATTTCCAGCGGGAAAGCCAGGACTACCCTCTATCTAAAAAGAGACTCCGGGAATTCTTAGATCTTCCACAGCACAGACCCCTGGCCATTCCCCCAGTATTGGATGTTGTGGAGGATATTTTCCTGGAATCCAGTTTGACTCCTGATACTCTCCTTCCTGCACCCAGAAAAGCAGACTGGTATTACAGAGTCCCTGACTCGCACAAATTTCTCTTTAAAAATCCTACTGCTGACCCTGAGGTAATTTCTCATGGGCCTAAAGGAATTTAAAGCAACCTCTGCTATGAATCCCACCCCCCTCAGATAGGGATTCCCGAGCACTAGACAGACTGGGTAAAAAAAGTACACACCTCTGCTACTCTTGCTATCTGAGCACTAAATTGCCAATTTCGTATGCTAACATTTCAGCAACATACCCTGGAACTCCTCAAACAAAAAATGTCTTCCTTTCCTGCTTGTGCAGAATCTAAAGAGTTACAAGAGTTAATGCAGTCTGCAAGTCAAATAACTAAACACATCTTGCACTGTGGCTTTGACGCCCTAGAAGCTTCTTGCAGGGCAGCAGTCACCGGTTCTGTCCTTAGAAGGCATGCATGGCTTAAGGAACAGCCCTTGCCAAACCATGTTAAATCTAAATTGTTGGATGCCCCCTTGCACAAAAAATAACTTATTTGGCACTAAGGCTTAAGGAACAGCCCTTGCCAAACCATGTTAAATCTAAATTGTTGGATGCCCCCTTGCACAAAGATAACTTATTTGGCACTAAGGCAGAAGAAATCTTAAAAAAGATGGAAGAAAAAGCAAAATCTATGCAGACAGTTAAGGATTTCTTGCAGGTCCAGCCACCCAGTTCAGCAGGCATTGCCCCACCAAGCACTGGTCCTTTCCTGCTCCCACCAGGTCAGTTCAGCCCAGACCCCGTGGAAGCAGACCACCCAGACAGCAGCTACAGGGAATGCAGAGATTGCCTCCACTTCAAAAACAGGGAGTTCTAAGCCACCCCCTTATAATAAGAACTCGCAATGACTCTTCCTCCTAGGGGTAACTGAAGGTGGGCAGAGTGAGGGGATGGGGGGAGAAAACTCTCACGCAAGCACCTGTGCCACCATTACCAACGACCGCTGGGTTCTCAACATAGTGTC
Source organism: Protopterus annectens (assembly GCF_019279795.1). Lineage (NCBI taxonomy): Eukaryota > Metazoa > Chordata > Ceratodontiformes > Protopteridae > Protopterus > Protopterus annectens. The sequence continues at coordinate 587,839,808 of NC_056741.1, forward strand.
CCAGGGATACAGATTTTCTTTCCACACCCTTCCTACTCCAAAAAAGTTCCCAGATCTACCTCCAAACCAGTGGGCAGAGGTGCAAAAGCAAGTCCTTTCCCTGCTCTCTATGAGGGCAATAGAACACGTTCCTGTTGAACAGAAAGGCCAAGGTTTCTACTCCAGACTCTTTCTGGTACCCCATCCTCGATCTGTCCGTTCTAAACACCTTCCTGGTGATACCAAAATTCAGAATGCTCGCCCTCTAGCAGCTACTACCCATGCTCTCCAAGGATGCTTGGCTAGCCACCCTAGACTTAAAAGAGGCCTACCTCCACATTCCGATTAGGGAATCATGCAGGAAATATCTCAGTTTCTGGGCAGGATCTCTGCACTTTCAGTTCTGTGCACTTCCCTTTGGCTTATCTACTTCTTCCAGAGTTTTCACAAAATGTCTGGATCCGGTCATTGCCTTTTGCAGACAAAGGAATATCCAGATTTACCCATACTTGGATGGCTGCCTAATTCAGGCAGACGGCCAGGAAAAGCTGCTCAAACACCTGGCCTTTGTGACTTTACAATCAGTGAAAAGAAATCCAAACCGGTACCCACCCAAAGGATTATATTACTGGGAGCAAGTCTGGACACAGCATCCCAGGTGACATTCCTTACACCTGAAAAGCAAACTTTCCTGACAGCCTACTTCTCTCAACTAGCCACCAGACCCCACTTATCTGCAAGGAAGAAACTTCAGTGGTACCTAAAAAGCCTTTAGTGTCAACACACTCAAGACTTGGAGACTCTTATACCCATGATACCTTGCCTTAGAAAAGATTTTCTTTGGTGGGCAACAGCATGCACCCACAACAAGGGACTACCCCCCCCCCACTGCCGCCCAGACCCTCACCGCAGACGCATCAGACTATGCAGGGCCAATGGAGCCTACAGCAAATCCATCTGCACATCAACCAAAAAGAGATGATAGCTGTCCAGCACGCCTTGACAGCTTTCAAGCCCCTTCTCTCCCCAGGGGCTCTCCTGATCAAAACAGACAACACCACTGTGATGTGGTATATCAACAAGCAGGGAGGGACTCGCTCCTACCCTCTATGCAGGCTGCCCATGTCCATTTGGCACACAGCCTCTGCCATGCAACTCCATCTGTTAGCACAATTCCTACCAGGTTCTCAAAACTCTCTGGCAGACCACTTGAGCAGAAATCTTCTGGACCCACACGAGTGGCAGTTCGTTAAAAGAACCTTCACCCTAATAACTCAGAAATGGGGCACCCCGAAGGTCTACCTCTTTGCCTCCCACACCAACCATCAGCTCAGCAAGTTCTGCACCAGGGAGCATCATTGCATGGCTTGGAAAGTGGATGCCCTGTCCTTCCACTGGGTCAATCCATCGGTCTGTGCCTTTCCCCCACTACCTCTCATCCCCAGGGTACTGCTCAAAATAAAGGAGGAAAAACCAAGGACAATACTTATTGCTCCAGACCGGCCTCGCCAGCACTGGTACACACTGCTCTGCAGCCTGTCCCCACTGCCACCATGGCATCACACTCAAAATTCCAACCCTCCTTGCCCAGAGGGAAGGAAAATTCATGCATCCCCAATTGCAGACCCTCAGTTTGGCAGCTTGGCTTTTTCCCTAAGCCCCGATCAATCTGCCAACCTCAGTAAACTGGTTCTAGATGTTATACGGGAGGCCAGATACCCTAGCACTATAAAATCTTATGCTGACAAATGGAAAAGGTTCTGCACCTGGATTCAGGCTAAGGGAGCCAATATGGCACTGCCCTCCCTCCCTCTCATCCTGGATCATTTAGCTGACCTACTACATAGTGGTCTCTCTTACTTTTTCCTCTTTTAAAATTCATGCTTCTGCTATCTCTGCTCATTTCCCCACTGAACAGCCACTTTTCTCACACCCTCTGATCAAACAGTTCCCAAGAGGAGGCTAGCAACTTGAGGCCACCCAGAAGAACACCAACCCCAGCTTGGGACCGTAACTTTGTGTTGGAAAAGCTCACCCTGCCCCCCCCCCCCCTTCAAACCAGCCTCTTCAGCAGAGCTACAATTTCTGTCCTGGAAGACAGCTTTCCTTCTGGCCATCACTTCAGCCAGAAGGGTCTCCGAGTTGCAAGCACTCATGGCTGTGGAACCCTTCATCTTCCTTGCTGATAGGGTATCCCTCAGGACTAACCCATCCTTCATGCCCAAGGTGGTGTCCAGTGTGGCTCTCAGCCAATCCATTTTCCCTAACCCACAGAACAAGGGGGGAAGGATCCTACACTCTCTAGATGTGCACAGACAGCTCGGATTCTATCTAGACAGGACTAAGTCCTTCAGAATGTCTGATCAGTTGCTGGTTAGCTTTGCTGCAGGGGCAGAGAGCAAAGCCATCTCCAAACAAACCATTTCCAAATGGATAGCACACTGCATCCATTTCTGCTACAAGCAACATGGAAAGCCTCCCCCCAAGGGGGTCAGGACTCGCTCCACCAGAGCAGCCTCCAACTCTGCAGCTTTCCTCAGAGGAGTCCCCACCAGGGACATCCTGAAGGCTGCCACCTGGACATCTGTTCACACATTTTACCAAACATTACCACCTGCCTACCTTCTCCAAATCCAGGGCAGGGTTTGCCTCTGCAGTCTTGCAGGGGGCATCCTAGCCAGCCCCTAGTTTCCTTGACTGCCTCCACCCATTTCCTCAGCTTTGGGAATTGACCCAAATGTGATGGCTGCAACAGTGAAACACGAAGAACATAGTACAGTTATGTACACTTACCCTAAATGTAGATGTTCGAGTGTATTCACTGTTGCAGTCCTGGTTTCTCTCCCTCCACCCCCTTCTGCTTTCTTCTCTTTCCTTACAAGGGACATATTGGTATTTACTTTCTACTGGTGGGGTTCTTCCACCAGAACCTGGCTCCCACTTGGGGGCTCCTGACAGGTTAGGGCAAGAAAAACTGATGTAATGGTGTCGGCTGCCTGAAGCAACAGCAACCGGTGCAGAAATACTAAGCCTATGGTATTCAGGCTGGCTAATGGCCACCCTGGCAGGGATAACCCAAATGTGATGACTGCAACAGTGAAATACACTCTTAACCTTTACATTTATAGTAAGTGTACACAACTGTTCTTTCTTGAAACCTCAACTGGAGTCTGGAATAGTCCAGAAATATCCTATTGTGGCTGTAGTCTGAAAGTTTAAATGGCAGAGTTTAATTTTACAGAATCTTGAATCTTTCTTTTGCGGATTTTCTGTGATTCTACTTGTTGTGGTTGCTCCCATTGTCTTCTCTGTTTTCTCTGCTGCATGCTATAACATGTTTAGTGGCATATGTACTGTAGATACTTGCCTTACAGCACTTCTTTGATTTTTAAACAAAACAAAGAACACAATAAAATACAACTTCTGGTTAACCAGGTCTTTTTGAGAGATGGCCAGACAAGAATGCTTCTAAAGTTACCTTGACTAAATTGTTGTATGACTTCATTTAATAAGTCCCAGTACCCTGAAAATGAAATTGAGGTAAACTGTGATTGCAACTTACTATTAAGCATTTTTAAATCTCCCCAGACCCTTGCAAATTTATTTATAACTACCCAATATTGTTTATTTGAGATACAACACTGTAATTGCACATGTTTGAAGTTCTGCATATTACAGTTACAATATTTGGATATTCTGTAGGCATCCTCGGCACCCAGAACTCATCCAACCAGAACAGTTTCTGTATCAAGTGTTTTTTTCAGTAGTGCAGCTCTGGATGATATCTGTAGTGTAGTTATTTGGTCTGCTGTACAGATGCTAAGAAATGTAAAAAGAATCCAGGCCACCTTGTAGAGGCAATACAATCTTTATATCAAAACCACAATTACAGATATGAGCGCTTTCGTCTACAAGCTAGACTTCATCAGATAAAAAACTGTATTGCCTCTACAAGGTGGCCTGGATTCTTTTTACATTTCTTAGTATTTGGTTATTTTTTGAGTTCTGCTGTACAGATGGGTTTCCTTTTTCGTAGGAGGTGGATTACGTCTTAACTACAAACATGGTTTACTTGCCATAATGAGAGGGAGAGATCCATCTTCTGTAACATAACTTTCTACCTGCTTCATTCTTGGGCACGGTTAGTGCAGAATCTCTCATTGATTGTGTCTTTACAGTCACCCACCTGTAGGGATGCCATGTGAAATGGAGGAGGCTGGAACTCCTCAGTTGCTTTTTCTCATAGGAAATCATTGCCATGACTTTTTCTGATGCAGTGCCAGTAGAGTAACTTTGAGATTTCTCTTTTGCGCACATCTGCGCATCCCTGCCATATTTGAGTCTGAATAACGGGTCTTCATACAGATCAGATTAGCACAGTGTTTCCTCAGGTGAACCAATTAAACTGCAACACAACAGTTATTTTGGCCATGCTTTAGAGCTGTTGAGGCTTGTCACCACAGTAAATTATAGGATAAGGTGTAGGTGTTTGTTAGACTGGGAAAGCTTTTTCCCCCTGCCATGTGGTCTTAATGCTTGTCTTGATCTTAGTCCTGTTTTTGGTGGATGGTGGACCTGATTTTCCATATTTGTCATTATGGTAAACGTCTAACTTTAGGTTTCTTGCAACCACTGCATGCTTGTTCCACTGCTTGAAAAGTAACTATTCATTGTGGAGCTTAATGTATGTAGTTAACCAGCCATTGTATAAGTTGTGTATAGTATGTCTATAACTTGTTTGTGTGAGAGAAAGTTTGCTCACTATTAATGCATATTTGCACCAAGACCTTCAAAATGAGACAGTCTGTCTGTTTTAACTTGATGGGTCAATTCCTTCAGCTAAGAGTACCCCGCATTTAATGTAGCTGGTGTTTTGATTTTGTTCTGCTACCATTTTTCTTCATAATGGCTGTTGATCAGTGTTGTCAACTAAGTCTCTTAGAATTTTAGCATAAATGAAGGACAGTGCATTATCAGTTTTGAACATTTCATTTCTAATACTTAAATACGTCATAGCAGTCTGTTACTTCAAACCTTCTGCTCATTAGAACTTGTGTACTTGTTTCTAAAATGCTTAAAATAATTTAGCAGCTTAAACATTTCAAAAATGGTAATTACTTTTGAAACTTGGATCAAGGCAGCCCCTGGCACCTATTTGAAGTATGGTAGTCTAGCGCATTTTGCTTGGCAGCTAAATCGGGATCGGCAGAGATGAGTATCCTGATCAAGGAAATTGTTGCCTTCCTTGTTTTTTATTCTTTGCAGAACTTTTTGCATGCTTATGTGGATTTAGATTGTTATTAATGGCAAATATTCAAAATGTAGTTGCATATCCAAGGGTCACTATATTCCTCGGATTTCTTGGATTTAGCTTCCTGTTACTGGAATATCTTGTTGGAGCAAAAGTCATGATTTCTTGGCACCACTCAGGAATGGTTGACAACCTGTGACTGATCAGAAGAAAATGAAGACCTATACAACAAGCATTTGTCATTGACAGATGTTGGTTTGCAGTAAAGCTGAATTGACTTAAAGCAGTAGTAGTTAAAAGTTGTGCTTGCCTGTCCTTAGACCCACATTCAGGCAGTACATCAGATAATATTTGTAATCACAGTTGGAAAATTCATGTTGCATATGTCTGGCTTATGCATTTGTGTTTTCTGTTAGTCTGTGCCTTCCTGCAAATAGATTTTCTTTAATTAGGTTCATAGATTAGTACTAGGCTAATTGCCCCTTGTGGACCATTTTAAGCCTAGCTAGTTACCCCATGTGAGAAACCCTGCACCTTGTGTCTGCAAGGTAAACACCGTAACCGTTATGCCAACCTCCCATCCTGCACATTTATTATTACACACAGACGCACACTTTTTCCTACCTTGGTGTAAAATAACACCTCAGTACATAAGTAGTATAGCAGTTCTTCATACAGATCAGTTCAGTTCATGTATTTTGGAAGGTGATGTTTCTAAAGTGAAGCAATTGAGCTTATTTGCAGGGAACCGTGTATGATTTTTCACAATGATTGGGTGCTGTTAAGACTAATCAATTTTTGTGAATTATCCCCTGCAACAGTCCAATAAATATTGCTGTTCTCATCTCCAGGGAGGAAACCGAGGAGAAAACGCCTTTAATACCCTGGATGTGCTTCAGCTGCTTGGCTTTTATCTGAGGTAAGAGTAGATTAAACCCAACCAGCTGTTTGTTCCCTTCCCTTCACTTGTCAGGGTGAGAAGGTCTCCTATTGATCAAGGGAATTGCCAGCTTTTTTTTTTTATCAGCCAGCTTCACCTCCTATTTACAATATGAACAAAGATTACTCCACTGGAGGTATGGCTGGTTGGTTCCATTGCTTGTTGTAAAGTATGTCCTTTTTATAAGCATTTCTGCAGGGTTACCAGTTCATCTTCACCAGCCATTATTAGCTTACTCAGGATATTAGGAGTCTGACTTTTCTTACTATCACTGTACTTCAGGACTCTGCCTTTTGATTCTCTTGCCTTTTGGATGACGTCAAGCACCCTCTGACATTGTACATCTATAATTCTCTCTCTCTGCCCTTTGCTCTGCTGTGGCTCAATCCTTTCATCCTTGTGGGTTTATTGCCCTGAGATTAATCAAGTGCTATATTACAAATGGCTTTACCTTATCAATTGACCTCTGAGGAAACCCTTTTTGGTGAGGCCTAGCTACCTTCTTGCCATTTCCTTTTACCTGTGCAGCTAGCCATGGTTCTTGGAATTCTCATAAAGTCAGGACAATAGTTACTTGATAACAGTGTGGGTGCCAAACCTCTGTTGGGAGGATATTGCTCCCTTAGAGGCTGGGCTGGAGGTAGACAGACTGTCCTAGTGCAGCACTTGATGTTATGGCATGCACTAGTGGAGGACACGTGCTTCTGAGTATGAAAACGTCTGGGAAACAAATATCTCATTGTAAGAAAATAGAGGCTGAGAACCTTAATCCTCTGGTAACTGTCAGACAGTAACTCTGTTACTCTGAAGAGCGATGATAGCTGCAAACAAAAGTATGGTTGTTTTGTAAAATGTTGCAGTTTGTCAGTTACAGTAATGTTGAATTTAACCTCAAATCATTGCGTTTTCTTGTGTCATGCTTCCTGTGACAAAACTGATGGAATGACAACTCAGCAAACCTATTTCTAGACATGTGCTGCACTTCTTACCTTGAGCAAAAGTTATATGCCCACCCCAATAAAAATGTATTGGAATGCAACAAACTAAATTGTGATAGCAAATGCAAAGTTTAACAGACATTTTACTAGTTGTGCAAGAAAGGCCATATGACATCTTCACTAAACTTTCAGAATTACAATAAAGATGTACATATTCATTATACAACTAAAAGTATCATTTCATTATACCCTTAGAGATTTATAGGTTCATAGGAGATTACTAGGCTAATGGCTTAAGGACCCTTACAAGCCTATTCAGTATAACATGATTTTGCCCAATATATGGCCCCTAGGAGCAGGAGGATGACCTAGATTTATACCTGTGCATAGAGTATCACACAGATTGCCTCCATCCATACGGGATTTTACTACAACTGTGCTTAATTTAACTGCAACATGTTGTCTCTTTCAGGGCAGGGACTTTTTATGCTTCAGTGTACAGGGGTAGAACGCAAGCAGCATGAAATCTGTTACCAGTTACTGCATGTAACTTTCTCTTGTCAGTTGAAGTCGAGACTATGTTGGCTAAAGCAGTGTGGACTTTCTGTGGATGAGGAGAGCCAAAATGGGCTCCTTTCTGTTGCCTACTCTTTTTCTGTTAGGGTGGGAAGTGGTATCAGTCATGCTGCTGGGCTGCCAAGATATTTTAGTAATCCACCATCAAAGAAGTATTTCTGTTTTCTTATCTGTAGAAGAGCAGAACACCAGCTCAGAAAGCCATGCTTTATTTTAGATGATAGTGCCAAGACCACTATGCTACAATGCGTCTGCCTGAAGGGAAGTGGGTAGTTAATACCCTTCACTTAACTTTGTTTTGAGAATTCTCTATTGTGTAAAAATAGCTCTCCGAAATTTTCAGAATAGATTTTACATTACAGGCTGTATGCTCGGTTATTAAAAAAAACAATGTATTGTTTAATATAGTAAGGGGGGCTGGCAGCCTCAGTCCTAACAGATGACAAAAGTAAGAGGACTGCCATTGCACTGCTTTTAATTTAGTTATTTTTCTTTGGGAAGGCAGGGACATACCAGTGCAACATCCTCAGTGATGCCTTCGCAGAGATTTGTGAGGTAAGGCATAACTATAGTAAAACATTACTGAGAAGTTGGGCATATTATTATTATGTTAATATAAATTCAGGTTTCTTTTTATGTAGACTATTTGGTAGAAATTTGATTTGTTATAATAAAGTAACATGAAATTGGTTGAATGTGGGCACTCGTAGGTGGGCAGCTTATAACTGAAGTAATGCATACTAAATCTGTAGATTCTGCAGAGTGAGTACTGTACTGCATGAAAGAGTGCATGTATAAAAGTACAGTAAGAATGTATTTCTGTGGCAGCCATGTAAACGTGGGTCCTGATTTTACAGGTTGTGCCATTCAGGGAGGGCAGATGTACTCATTGTGCCCCCAGTGATGTGAATTTGCATATATGCAAACTTTGAGTGTTGTGATTTTGGACTCTGTTACGTTTTTGAAAGCTAAAAAGTTGAGAAGTGTGCTAGACACCAGGGAATTGTAATCATTAGCGTATGTCCCTGAAAATATTAATGGAACAATAGGAGGCTTTACAGCATGAAAGCCGTATGGGGGCCCAAGACAACAGGGAATTTTATATATTACTATTAATCACTTTCCACTGCAGTGGTGGTGCTGCGGTAGCGTTGTCGCCTCACAGTACGACGTTGTCCTGTTTGATTCTCAGCTAGAGCGTCTTGTGTGTGGAGACATGCGTGAATGGGCGTCAGGGCCAGCATCTCGGCACGTAAAAATCTACTGCCAATCATTAGCGGACCGAAGTTCCGCTGTGGCGACCCCTAACCGGGAAAAGCCGAAAGACACAACAACAACTGTTCGGAAATTTAACCGAACAAGGTTTGAAATGCATATGATAGAAAACCTAGACATACGGGGCAGTCTTTAATATTACTCTTATCACTACAACAGTTTTATTCAGTGTGAAAAATGCAGGATTTATGAAGAGGAACTGTAGACACCGGGGACGCTGTTTAATATATCCCTAAATTAATTAAAAAGTTAGTAGAATGGGGGGGTATAGAAGTGCTATAAAAAAGGACTTGAAGCTTCGTATCCTTGCCACAGGAAGCAATCGCCAAGGTGTTTAATAAGGGTGATCTTTAGTCCTCTATGCCAACACTAAACACAAGGGACATTCTCTTTAAACTTACATATTACCATAAGTACCGTACAAAGTATAGGAAGCTAAAAAGCCTTGAATCCTATACCCTTGCCACAGAAAGCAACTAATTAACAACTCAGCACTTTAGTCCTCTGCAATAACTGAGGACTTAACAGAAGAGCAGGTTTGTCATCAGCATGTATTTTCTCAATAAGAAGTGTAGCTCTCTAATATTTACTATTATTGCCTGACTGTATTGGGGAATTCTGTAAAAAAAAATTGGCAACAGTTGAGCTGGATGGGGGGGGGGTGTAAGTCTGTGTATCTGTGGGGGAGCTGACATACCTATAAATGGCTGTGCTCAAGACTTCAGGACAGGGCTGGGGGGGACACTGGATGACAACAGGGAGAAGTTGTAAGTATTACTCTAACTCACTTAAAGTTAGAGCAACAGGTCTAACATCATGAAGCAGTATTAAAATAAAAGGAAGATTGGAACTCTGTCTGACATTATTGACAGACTAATCATCTGTGCTCTATGAGGGATATTAAAAAAAAATAGGCAACATCAGGGGTGTTCTGTAAACTAGGTATAGTGCTGTGTGTTTTGCATGTGTGTGTGAGAGCATGATGGTGTTTATGCCCAAGTGGTGCGTAGGATGCCCAAAGTGACTGGTGTCTCTATTGAAATGACTAAAAGTCACAGGGTCATAGCTAGTATCGTCATCTGTGAGCAGTCCATTTAAAGTGCGTACTTGACATGCTAATAGACTGTGGATTAGACATGCCCTTCCACTGATTGTAGGTGAGAGTTTCACAGCCAAGCTGATAGAGTAAAATCTCACTTCAAGTAGATTTTTTTTAATTCATTTAATGTGGTAATTTCTGTTTTGTTTGTGCAGTTAATGTATTGCTAAATTGTGTTCTGAGGGTATAGACCTTTTTAATTACCCTACTGATTTCAAAATAACTGTTTTTGTATCTTTTTTTATATTTGCACGTTTTCCTGAGCATTGTTATTGCTACCACGATAATTAAGCACCTACAGTTAAGAAATTACTATGATATGCTAAGTTGGGTTGCCGTTGTCTTGGAGCTTGTTAGCTTTTTTTTAAAAAGTTAAGTAATTTTTAAGCTGTGAGTGGAAAAAAAGAAATCTCCACCACCTCATTTCATACAGAAATAAGGTGAGTGTTGCTGAAGGATCCATGTATGTAGTTGTAGATACTTTATCAGACCTATTATAACAGTGGGTGTGAATGATATGCGTTTCTAGTATAACCTCTCATTCGAGTGTTTTTCCATCTTGGTTCTGTGTATTGTGCAAGTTTATGCATATTATTTCGACCTAGCAACATGTTGCTGGTAATAAAACTTTTTTTATGAAATGTCTTATTTATTGAAAAATTAGTGTTTGTCCTAAGTGGTTTGCAGAGTGAACCTTTTTTCAGGTTCTTGACAAATGTATGTATTTATTTTCAGTCATATTTGACATTAAACTAGTGCTTTGGATTGAAATAAGTTTGCATTTAAATGTTTAACAGCTCTGTGGGTCAAAAATGATAAAGAAATTTATCCAAAGTTGCATTGACTTAAGAACATTCCTATATTGCCATTTCCCAAGTCTTAGCACTTAGTTTAAAAAGGACAAATTAAGGATTTATTAGATTGAAAGAAATTTAGTTGCATTCCAAAGTGTTCACAGCAATATGTTTTTCTTCCCTTGAAGTGAATTAATGAAGGCTGACGTGAGAGTAGGGAGAAACAATGATGCAATTAGGGTTGCTGTTTCATAATGCTTGGATCTCCAGTTTGGATCTTGACTGGAATGCCTGCTTTGCAGATTGTGCATATTCCTCCCACTTTCAAGTGGGTTTTCAACAGATTTTTAGGTTTCATCCCCTCCCACATCCAAAAAATATGCCACAAGTGAATTAACAGTCCCTAAAATTGCTTATAAGTGTGTATGTCTGTGTGCAAGCTACTTTAGATTGGAACCCTGTCTAGTATTTATCTGCCTTCCACTCATTTTAAAGTACACTGCTTTTGATATCTTGATTTGCTTATTGACTCTTCTTTTGCCTTTGTTTGTTTGTAGTAGGGTTGCAATTCGGACACGCTTCTTACTGTGCTTTTATATTAGGAGGATTGGGATTATTTATCTAGTGGCAATAGGTGTTTGCCTGGTCTCTCTGAGTTGGGAAACACACACACACAAAAGGGCTCCGAGTGTAGTTGTTTTATTGGCCGAAGTTCTCAGTAGTCCGTTTTCTGTATTTCCAGTGCTGGTATAGATTTGTCATGTTTGCATGGAGCCGCTCACTGTGCCAGTGCCCTGTACAGATGCAAACATCTAGAAGCAAATTTTCGCTTTAGAACTGCCCAGAAAGTGGTACCCTGTAAAGTTGTAAGTATAGAGCAAATACCTTTACACTGACAAGCTTAGAACAGCTAGTTTGTGCACTGAATGACCATACTTTTAGATTTAATATTTTATAGCCTAGTCTGCCTCCATCCTCCCCCCAAAAACACCCTTAATAACTTTCTGTTAACTCCTGTATGCCACACCCTTGTAGTTTATCAGTTAGGTGACCGGACAACATGGATGTGTAATTTCCTTGCAGCCAGCCTGGTGGATGTGTGTATCTTGAGAGAAAGTAGCAATTGTCTCGTGTTTACTGACAGTTGCTTACTCCAAAGTAATGGGTACATTACCCGAGAGGTGTATATAATGTCATTGGAGGCTGAACTGTCACATAGCAGCATACGTCAGATTGTCAAAACCATGCACACAATACATACACACACACACACACACACACACACACACACACACACACACACACACACACACAACATTTGCTGAGGCACTTAAATGCAGTCTTCCTAAACAAAGAAGATTTCCTAGAACACCCATCAACAAAGATTATCCTCAGCAAACCCAAAAACACTCCACAAAAGCAACACCTAGCAACATACATACAGCCACAGTTGGTGGAGCCCCAAATACAAAGCCCATAGAGCAAGTAACATACTTCCCAGGACTCTATAGTCATAAGGGACTCCATTGTTAGATATACTGATGCCCCTTTAACCAGGTTGAACAAGGAGAAGATAACTGTTAGTTGCTGATCTGGAGCCAGGATGCACCAAATCACGCTTGCATTCATGTCATTACGCCACAGGTACAAGTATGATTCCATCATAGTTCATGTATGTGTGAATGACCTGAGACATACCTCTCTAGACTGTGTGTTTCAGGCAGCTATGAGCCTAGCATTGAACAGCACATTACCTTCACCAAGGTTCATACCACAGTACCAAAAAAGATGATTGATTTTAACATTTTGCTGAGTTTCTGGTGTCATTCTAAGGGGATCCAGTATTTGTCAGTATGGGAAGACATGGTTAACGGACAATGTTGCTTTGCTACGGATGGTCTGCACTTCTTCCCTCTAGGCTTTTGAATACTGGCTATAGCTTTATCCTCCATTTGGCCTTGCCTTAAAAAGACTATCAGCTTAGCTGCACAAACTGGGACTAATGGTAGAGATGTCTTAATATATATAAATAACAAGCATTCCTCTAACTTGGTTAAACAGGATAACTGGCTGGAGTTTCTCCATGTGCAGGTCACTGTAGATAAAATTCTGTACCATATCCTAGTGAGCTGTAGGCCACCCTCTATGTCCCATGAAACTCATAGAGCATACTTAAACCTACTGGAGACCTTCTCCATCCAGCCAAACACCTTACTCATGGGAGACTTTAATTACACTTCTGTAGACCATCCTACATGTCTGCAAGTCTGCAGGCACAGAGATTACTGGACTTCATAAATTCAAACACCCTTAATCAGTTAGTGGATGTGCACACTAGAGGTTCCAACATACTGGACCTCGTACTCACAAATATGGAAGGAAGGGGTTGGGTATAAACCCCTATGTCACATAGCCTGCTGGCTCATAGACAGGCCCCAGGAAGTTAGAATTGGGGAGTCAACCTCTACAAAGAGCCCTGTCACAAGCAGAGGCCCTGAGGGTCGGTCCAGGGACGACTGCTTTTTGGCATTGGCGTCTCTAAAGTCGAGGCTAATGTCAGTTTCCTCTGGATGACTAAATTTGCAGATGATTGCAAATTAGGAGTGGTCATAGTATCCCCTAGCAACACAAATGTTCTCCAGGAAGTGCTTATACAGAACCATAGACTAAAACTAATTGCCAAGACATGCATAATAGTAGTATCCCTCGGGAAGTCCTGCACCCCTGGTAACATACACCAAATGTCTGTACCTGCGGTTCCTCTTGTACTGAGCAGGATTACTATCACAACAACACATCATCAGTAGGATAAAAGTAAACTGTCTCATCCTGGCTCACGTTCCCTATGAGTGGGTGAACAATCCAACACTTGGTGAATTCTGCTTCACAATGATAGGAAGAGCTGACATTGCAGGATCAAAAAGCGAAATCGCTATGAATGCTTGGCCGCCACAAACCATTTATCCCTGTGGTAACTTTTCTGACACCCCTGAGAGTTGACCCTGTAGTCGGGGACTTGGGACTCATATAGACAGTAATCTAATCTAATCTTTGACCATCATGTGTCTACAGTAATGAGGAAATCATTCTGTTGTACAACTTATAAACAAATGTGTGTCATCTAGATCCTAGGAAGTTCTTGTTGCACTGCATTTGGCATTCATCAGACCTATCATTGTACCACTGTAATCAACCCTATCAGTGAGTATAATGCCCCTTTTGATATATACCTGACCAGATAATAAATTCAGCAACTGGAACATCTGCAAAGGTTCATTACAAAAAGAATACAGGGCTTAACATAATGTGCAGATCACCTCAAAGCCCTGCTTTTGTACTCAGTCTGTCAGTAGACCATCAAATTCCTGGCTTACAAGGTATCCCTGGATCTTGTTCTAATGAATCTACAGCCGCAAAACAAACAGCATCAGAACTGCTAGATCTAGAGACCTAAATTTTGCTTGCAGTGTAAATAGGACTTGTTGGCGAGACAGATATGTATGTCAGAGAATTCCATTTCTCTGGAACAGACTTCCCATCCATGTGAAACAAAATCCCTCCCAAACCCTGTTTATATGTAACTTGGACCATTTAATGGGAAATCAGAAAAATCACCGTTGGTCTGGCACCCACGACTCTGATGGACAGAGGCAGTCAGTAAATCATGTTGTAACCAGCAGTCACCCCTATGTAAAATGCCTGAAATGTGTAACTTGTGGGATATGTTTGAATTGCACATCTAAGCTTGTAAAGGTCCTAGTGGTCATTAGGTTCACAGGTGTACACTAAGCTAAACTCTGCCTCCTGTGCAATCCTGAATTGGATAAAGTAGGTATTGGTGAGTGAGCGAATTAGCTGTTGGTAGGAGTTTCAGTTCAGGTAACAAGATATAGGTTCATAGGTTAGTACTAAACTAACTGCCGTTGTGAGCCATATTAAGCCTAGCCAATTATCCCTTGTGAGACTCAAACCCTGTACCTTGTGTTTTGTAAGGCAAACACCTTAACCATTAGGCCACCCTCCCAACCCCTTACACATCTGGTTCTTTTGTGACAGCTTTGCATTGTCTTTTTTCAGTGAAGGAAAGGGAGAGTTTGTGGTTTTATATTAGAACATTGAATGTTTCATAGATTAGTACTAGGCTAACTCCCCTTGTGAGCCATTTTAAGCCTAGCCAATTATCCCTTGGGGGACTCTAACCCTGCACCTTATGTTTGTAAGGCAAACACCGTAACCATTAGGCCACCCTTCCAACCCCATTAACCTTTAATGATCGAACTATTAAAACATCGAATGTTCCTAAAAAATAATTCAAAAAGAAACTAAAGTGTGTAGGCGGGGGGGGGGGGGGGGGGATTTCCATTTACACATTTGATATTCTGAATGTTCACTATTGTCATGTCGACAATATCAGATTCTATATTGTCGGCATTCGACAATGTAATATAGACCCAGAGTTTGTAACCCGTGTCACCAATGCCAGTACAGTTGGCCTTGGTAGCCATATTAAGAGTATTGCTGTACTACGTTTTTCATGTGCTGTTATAAGTACCTAACTAGCTTAATCAGTGTTGCAAGAATAGCTTGCAGCTAAGTACTAAGAATGAATTATTTTAGCGGTAGGGTATGTTTTTATGAGCAACTTGGGTACCTTAAAGGGAACGTGTTACAGTTCAAAACTGTTTTATTTTAGAAGTCTCTCCTTTGATAGTCACATTGCCACAGTAGTCAGGAAGTCCTTCTACATGGAACACCTCATCATAAAAGGGTTCTCATCCAGGAAAAAAGAGGTCATTGTTGCCCTCTACTCATCACTCATTAGACCCATTATAGAGTACAGTGCCCCTTTTGAAATGTACCTCAAGAAATCTGCAGCAGCTGGAAAGGCCACAGAAGTACCTCACAAAGAGGATTACTGGCCTCAAACAAATACCCTACACTGACCGCCTCAAAAAACTCCAGCTTTACTCCGTAGCATATCGCCTACTCCGAGGTGATCTCTGCCTAGCATATAAAGCTATGTCAAACCCAGAGCTGTTGGACATGCTACATCTAAAGAAATCCCAATCCCTCCAAGCTACACGGTCTAGGGACCTAAACCTTGTCACCACAATAAACAGGACATGCTGGAGGGATAGATTCCTGTCCCAGAGACTTCCTATACTCTGGAACAAGCTACCCATCTATGTCAAGCAAAGTTCTTCATTAGCACTGTTCAAGAAAAATCTTGATGAGTGGATGGGAAATAGGAAATACACCCCGGGGATCACTTCTGTGTCTCTGCTGGACAGTGGCACAGGAAAATAACTTTCTTGGGTGCCGTAAGCTATGTTACCTTGCTGGCTAGGCTTAGGTAGGCCCTTGGGCTGTTAACCTAGTACCTACCTATGAACCCAAGTACTTTCAAAGCTCTCTGATAAAAGATTTATTAATTATTGTATTCAAGGCTAATGTTTTCTGGGAAAAATACACAGGAATGAGGGATATCTATAGAACATGAAGTTTGTGTATTAACAATGGTTGAACAAGCAGTTTTCAAATTTACATAGTAGATTGTCAGTCTTATAAAATACCAAATAGTGTTGCACATGCATTTACATTAATGTTCTTGACTGGTAAGTTATGGTACGTATTAAATCACTTATGTGATAGCCATGTTGCCAGCAAATGTATTGGTAGAAAATGTTCTGTAGTAAACTGAAAGAAAATTGGGCTGTTAAAAATACATAACTACAACTGTTGATGCAGTGTTGTCACAAGAAAAGCATGCTGTGATAATTTTCAGTAGTTAATGTTATGTAATAAAATAAGGGAGAAAGTACAAAGTTACTTTTACAGTAAATTCACAGTTAACCAGAACTTACATCTTTTATAATGGCATGATGAGCTGTATGCACACCTCAGGACATACTTGCAACCTCTAAGTATAAGAAGTCTGGACGAAGTCAAAAATAATGGTGGTATTAAGACACAAATTTTAATTATTACTCTTATAAAATTAGAAATTTGTTTGAGTATTTTAGTGCACACCTGTTAAAGATATGAAGTCTGAAACTCAAATGTGTGATTTCAACTGTCAATGATTTGCCAGAAAACCACGAGTTTTAGGAGGAATATTTTAAACATTTGAGGCGATAATCTGGACAGTTGAGAGGTGTGCCCCGGGGCTTGCTTCATGCTTGCCTCCTATCCTTTTGAGGGGCATCATAGCACCTAGCAAGTCCTCCCACCTCCAGGTTAGGCATGTCCATCCTTCTTATCTGCTTGTTCAGTGCCTGGATATCTAATTGAACCCAGGTCATGTTTGGCAGATTTAACTCTGATACAACAGTTTTAATATTTTGTTACTTCCTGCTGTAGTAACTGTTAAGGGCTTTCAGTGTGTAAAATAGTTAATATCAAATGTTCCCAAAACAACGTGGTACAGTTCTAGTTTTGCTTGAAGGCTTTGCTGGAATGTTAGTGTTTAGTTTAACTGCTTCCCTTGGTCAAGACAAGAATTTACATGCTCAAAATAAATGCACTATTTCAGCCTCTTACATGTCGCATACATGACATTTTTCCTTTATCGTAGGCAAAGCAGGATGTAGCTGAAGTAAAGTACTCCATATTATATAAGCATGGAAGTGTTTATAATTAAAGAAAAATAAAATGGATACATTTTTATAGACATTTCACCACATGCTTTTCCAGTAGCGCTGTAGGTTAAAGGGCAAATATTTGACCGATTTTTTAAACTGCAAGACTAAGGACTCTAATTGGTGGCATTTGTTAATTTCACAATTTCTATTGACTGTATACAGTGATATTGTAAGCAAGTGTGCACTCTGAACTAATGTTTTTTGCCACTGCAGCATACAAAAATCTCCAGGAACTGTTACCTACTGCTGCTCAGTGAGATTTATTTTATTGTCTTTGTTGCAGGATTGCAGATGAAGAGTCCAGAAAAGAAAAGAAGAAAGTCTAGCAACCAGGTAAAATTTTCATGTAGGGGCCCTTTTAACTTAGGATTTGGTGGGTCTGTTTTCATTTAAAGCTTTCCTTGTGTAGATTTCTGTATGACTGTTTCCACTTCAGGTAGTCTGGTTTGAAATTAGTTAGGATCAGTCTTCTCTTTACTTGGTGAAAATTGGAAAAACATTATTAATGAAAACAACACGTGTAAAGATGACTGTTAAGTGCTATCATTTATTCAAGGTTTGATCATCATGTAAATATACTGCAGCACTAAAAAGAGTTTTACTTTATAAGCAAATAGCATGTTACTCACACTTTTGCACCTTTAGAGTGCATCTCAGCGAGTTGAATATGGGCAGTGACTTACAGTTAAAATGGATTTAACCTGTGTATTGCAGGCTGAAATGAAGTGGGATTGAACATGAAAAAAATATATAGTGCCTTCATACCCTGTAGCAGGAGAAAAGTAGAAATTAAGATATTGATAGTGGATGAATGGTGTCTGTAATCTAAACTGTAGCTAGTTGATGTAGGGAGAAATAACAGCTCTTGGATTAAGGTTCTGGTAGCTGCATTGGGAGTGGAGTTTTCCTTCAAAATTTCTGGCCTGGAAAAGCTTATATAGCAGCAGATTGTAGGTAGCTCTGATGTCTTTCCCACCCACTAGGACCAAAAATCTCTGGAGCTGCAGATTTTCCATGAAGAATCAGCACTGTTGTCACAGCTGAGTGAGTACTTGAAACTGATTGGCATGAAATTGTCATACCTCCCAATAGCTGGAGCTGGAGTCTGAATGGGTGAAGGATATTGTTTATTAAAAGCACTTTCTGCAACTGGAAGAAACAACTTACTACATTGTCTTCTAAAGGAATGCTAAGAACACAGTCACTAAGTAGTAAAACTGTGACCAGCGATACCAAGAGGAAGTGGTAATATTTCATTATAAGTGAAAAGAAATAACATCTTGCAGGAGAAGGTAGGGCAGTGTATTAGGAACTATAGTATGGTATATGAAACAGGCTGTTAAGCTAAAAAAAAAAACCTCTTATCCGTATGTCTGCCTCAGTCAGATAATTTAGGTTTACAAAAACAAATGGAGTGACTAATGCTGTGTGATTGCCCTCCCTGTAGGGCCTTTTTCAAGCAATGCCAACTTGACCATCCTTCTGACATAGCAAATCAAAACTAAGAAAATCTAAAAGTGTTACTGCTCAGTGCCAAGAGTCTAAAGAGAAGTTCACTCCCTACAAGCTCTCCGCACCCTAGAGAATGCTGACGACTGTTCAGTGATTGAGACATGCAGATAGCATCCATCAGTGCAAGGCTGAAATGCCTTCTACGCATTTAGACCAGCTACTGCACAAGCAGTTATTAAAGGTGGAGGTATTTTAATTTGCATAAAAAATAAATAGGCTCAAGGCTGGTCAAGCAGGGCTTATATACTTGTTTCTCCACATTGAAATAACCATAGGCAAAATCCCATACTACTTCCTTCCAAGCTGCAGGTCCTCCTGTGTGACCTAGGGGCACAAAACATATTTAAGCTTACTGGGGACACTCGTGTCCAACTCGGTGCCATATTCACGGGTGCCTTTAATTACCCTTCCATTAACTGGGAATCGTATGTGACACCGAATGTGCAGGCACAGATTCATGGACTTTTGCAAACAAACACAAATTCCAGGACCAGATTGTTGGACTTGGGGGACACAGGTGGACAGTGGTCTCGCCTTCGATAACCACATCACCACAACAGTCAGGAAATACTTCTATGTGGCACACCTTATCACAAAGGGCTTTTCATCCAGAAAAAGGGAGGTCATTGTCCCACTGTAATCCTCTCTCATTAGACCCATTATAGAATACAATGTCCCGTTTAGTATGTACCTCTCAAGACATCTGCAACAACTGGAAAGGCTGCAGAATTACCTCACTAAAAGAATCCCAGGCCTAAAGCAGATGCCCTATGCTGACAGCCTCCACCTATACTCTTTCGCGTATTGTCTACTCATTGGCGATCTCTGCTTAACATACAAGGCCATGTCAAACCCAGAGCTGTTGGACATGCTACACTTTAAAGAAATCCCAATCCCTCAGAGACACGCTCCAGGGATCTTAAACCTTGTCATCACAATGAACAAAACATGCTGGAGGGATAGGTTCCTCACCCAGAGACTCCCCAGACTCTGGAATAGACTGCCCATACATGTCAAGCAGAGTGCCTCTTTGGCCCCCTTCAAAAGGAATGTTGATGATTGGATGGGAGATTCACCCCGGAGATCACGTCAGTCGCCTTGCTAGACAGGGGTCCATGGAAGTAAATACTGTGGGAAGAAATAGCCAGGGAATTGTTATGGCTAGGCTTGTATAGGCCCTAGGGCCGATAGCCTAATACCAACCTATGGTACTGTATCTGGACCTCACTAAAACGGAAGAGAGCTGCACACCCCCTAGTGTAATGTCCCGTCAGGTAAGATCAGACACAAGACTGTTTCCTTTGCAGTAAAACTAAAACCCAGCTAACCCTGAAACATTTAGGAACAACTCTAAGGCCAACTTCCTACTGTCAAGTGATAGCCTAGCACCATTTCAAGCCCTTTTAAACCCTGAGAACACTGCTGCCTATGTGGAACTGTCACTGAAACTGTATATGAGCATGTTACTAATCGCTGCAAAGAGGTAGCTGTAACTACAAGGAATAAGTACAGAACTAACTCAGAAAACAAGTCACCCTGGTGGATTTGCATCATATAAAAGAAGGAAGAAGCCATGGCAAAAATTATGAGATGTTTTAACACGCATCAGGATAATAATGCTATTATCACACTAAAACAAATCAAAGGGCAAATAAAGTCTACTAAAGCCAAATTTGAGGTGAATCTGGCCTCCCAAGCCAAGGACAACCACAAGGCATCCTTTAGCTGTGTCTGCAACCTCAAAGACAGTACACAGTTTGTGGCAAGCCCATTGTAATGGAGCTACTTACTCCGAGCTCTAAGGTATATAGCAGGTCACTGGCAGACGGATTCCACTTTTTTTTTTTCTCCTGTCTGACTCCCTAGCTTTCTCTCGGGCAATACCATCAAATGGAACTCCCCCAGCTGTCTCTAGGGAACAAGTCTTCAGTGTTCTCTCTCGAAGGCCAAGAACACTGCATCGATGTCCCTGACAGTATCCTAGGCTGCCCTCTAAATAGAGTGAAACATGGACCTACCAGGCCCTCTTGAATCACTGTTTAACTGTAGTTTCCAAACAGGCTTTGTGACACTCAAGTGGAGAATGGCATTTCTCATCTCTCTGCATAAAGGAAAGCAATGGATGAGGATAAAACTGTTCACACTGCCTACCTTCGCTTGGCTAGGGCATTTGACACAATACCCCACTTGGACATTGTTGACAAACTCAAGAGGTTAGGAAGAATCCCTTATGTCGTCCTGTGAATAGCCACTTAGCTCACAGACAGGACCCAGGAAATTTGAATCCGGGAGTCCACCTCTTCAAAGAGGCCAGTCACCGTGAAGTCCCTCAGGGATTGGTCCTGGGACCACTCCTTTTTGGCATCTACTTCTCTGAAATCAAGGCCAGTGTCAAGAGCCTCTGGCAGATGATTGCAAAATTGGCAGCATAGAATCCCCCACCAACAGTAATGTTCTCCAGAAAGGGCTGTCATGGACAACTAGTGTCAGAACCACAAACTAAAGCTAAATGCCAAAAAATGCATAATAGTGTCCTTTAAGAAGTCTTTTGCCCCTGGTAACTACCATGTTGACAACACACCATTAAGAGTTGGACATGGGAACACACACAGACAGCAATCTAGCCTTTAATCATCACATGTGTATGATAGTGAAGAAACTGTTCTGTGTTGTGAAACTTGTAAACAAAGGTATGGCATCTAGGTTCAGAGGAAAATTTTCCACTGTATTCTGCACTGCTCAAACCTACCATTGAGTGCATTGCGAACCTAACCAGGCCCATCCATTAACTGGAACGTCCTAAAAGCATGCAGAGCATAAATAACATGTCCTATGCAGCCCACCTCAAAGCCCTATCCCTTATAGTCTGTGTACTACAGGCTGTTGAGGGAAGATCTGTGCCTGGTGTACACTGCACCTTTGGACCTCTGTGTGATGGATTTCCTGCATATCTGCAAAACAAACAGCTGCAAGATTACCTATTCTACATATGTGTTCATAGGTATACTAAGTTAGTAACCACTAGGGTCTTCACAAGCCTAGCAACGCAACCCATCCCAGTTATGTTCCTATGTATCATGAACATTTATAAGAAGCAGTTTTGTTGGATAGGAAGCTTCTAAAACTTTTGTAAAGAGGGAGGTATGATGGTTAGGGCATAGCTACTGTTTGATTCTGTTTATCATAGATATGGGGGTCAGACCCAGGGTTAATTTCTGATTTCCCATCCATTGGTCAAGATTACATTTAAATAGGATTGGGGATGGACTCTGCTTCATGTGGAGGGGCATCCTGTCCTGTCAGAGCTTTGGGATCCTCTGAGACATGTATCTGTCTTGTCAACATGTCCTATATATGTTGCAAGCAAAATTTAAATCCTTGAATCTAGTGGTTCTGGTGCTGTTTGTTTTGCATATGTGCAGAAGGTCCATCGAAGATGAATGCTAAGATGCCATGGGTGCCAGGCATAGATTTCTTCTCTGTAAGGTGTAGAAGACAGAATGTAGGGTAGGGGCTTTAAGGCGATCCATATAGGAAAGTGTTTGTGCCCTGGATTCTCCTGGTGAGGGTTCCTATGTATCTAATGGACACAGACAGCTTGTAAATGGGTCATCTCAGGCTTCTGCTTGTAAATGTTTCATCTTTCAAGTTACTGCTTGTATTACCAAAGGTCCAAGAGCTTGTCAGAGATTTGGAATGCACGGCAAGACTTAAAAATGCCCCAGTGGTCTTTAGCCTAGTAAACACCTATGAACCTGTAAGGATGGTTTGTATTTAGTAGGACATCAATACTAGATAAAAATGTTTAATTTCTGCTCATAATGACCCTTTAATCTCATTACCCTCTCGTTCTGTTTACTAACGTTGGCCAGCTTTACTTCCCTTTCCAGCAACATGAGCTGCAGCAACTGCAAGTTCATCTAAGCTCCCACCTGTCTTTTACTTTCCATAACATCTCCTCGCTGTTGTTCCATTACATTGCACCACCCTAGACCTTAAACATGTCTGCTTTAACTGTCATTTGCCTACAATAATAGTCTCATAGGTAGGTACTAGGTTGTCTGCCCGAAGGCATTTATAAGCCTTGCCAGAATGTGTTGGCTTTTGCCTCCCCGTTATATTTAGTTCCCTGTGCCTCTGTCCAGCAGAGCCATTGAAGTGATCCCCGGGGTAAACTTTCTGTTCCCCATCCACTTGTCAACGTTTCTCTTGGAAGAGTGTTAGCGAGGAGTTCTGCCTAATGTAGACTGGAATGTTCCAAAGCATGGGAAGTCTCTGGGACAGGAATCTATCCCTGCAGCACGTCCTATTTATTGTTGTGGTGAGGTTTAGATCCCTAGGGTGTGTGGCTCGAGGGGATAAGGTTTTCTTTAGGTGGAGCATGTCCATCAATTCTGGGTTGGACATGGCCTTGTATGTCAGGCAGGGATCACCTCTGAGTAGGCGGTATGCAACTGAGTACAGCTGAAGTTTCTTCAGTCGAGCTGCATAGGTCATCTGTTTGAGGCCAGTGATCCTCTTGGTGAGGTACTTCTGTGGTCTTTCCAGCTGTTGCAGGTGTCCTGTAAGGTACATCCCAAATGGGGCGTTGTACTCCATGATGGGTCTGATGAGTAGAGGGGGACAATGACCTCTTCTGATCTGGATACGAACCCTTTTGTGATTAGGTGGGCCACATAGAAGGTTTTTCTAACCACTTTGGCATTGTGATTATCAAAGGAGAGATTACTATCTACTTGGGTCCCCAGATCCCTTATTACGTCTTCCGTATTTAGGGGACTACCACCTATGTGGTAGTTTGTGGGTACTTTGTTTTTTCCAAAGGGGATGACTATACACTTTTTGGCATTTAGCTTGAGGCCATGATTTCGACACCAGGTATCTGTCTAAGTGAGACCCTTTTGGAGGATATCTGTGTCAGCCGGAGAGTCAGTTATAGCCCCTAGTTTGCAATTGTCTGCGAACTTGGTCAGCCATAGTCCTCCAGTGCTTCCTGTACCTCTGAGAAGTATATGCCGAGCAGGAGGGGTCCTAGGACTGAGCCCTGGGGCACGCCACTTGTAACTGGTTTAGAGTCGGACCTAGCTCCCGCAACTCACACCATATGGGTTCTGTCCATGAGCCAGTTGGTAACCCATCTTTTGACATAGGGGTTTATGTTTAGGCTGGTGAGCTTGTCTATAATACCAGAATGGGGAATGGTGTTGAAGGCCTTTGCAAGGTCTAGGTAGGCTGTGTGTACCACCTTTCCCTCGTCTATAGCCTTGGTAACTGTCTCAAAGAAGTCCACCAGGTTTAGGAGGCATGATCTGCCCTTAACAAAGCCATACTGTGTAGGGTCCAGTGTTTGGAGGTTCCCAATGTCTCTGTTAATGAGTTCCATGATGATGTGCTTCATAGCCTTGCAGACCAAGCTAGTCAGGGTTATAGGGCGATAGTTCCCGGGGTCTGTTGTGGCTCCACCTTTGCGGAGCAGAATAACCGTTGCTGTGCACCACTCTATGGTTACGTAGCCTGTGGAGAGGCCAAGTTTGAACAGTGTGTTTAGGTGAGGGGTTAGTTCATCTTTGAGCTTGTGTAAGACGCAGCCTGTGACACCGTCCGGTCCAATTGATGCTGTGTTTTTGGCTTTGGAGAGGGCTGTTTTAACCTGAGTGTCTGTGATTTCAGGGGCTGTACATTCTTCTGTTATGGTTATGGGCCCTTTTGGGGGTGAGAGGGGGGTGAAGTTTGCACTGAACCTGTCTGCCAGGATGTTAGCGATATCTGTCGGTTCAGTGTATTTTTTGCCATTCTGCACCAACTCCGATCAGATCTGAGCATTGCCACTTAGATTCTTGACATAGCTAAAGAATGCCTTGTGGTTGGAGTCCTTGGCAATTTTTCTTTCGAAGCTTGCCTTGGATGATTTTATGAGGGATCGTAATTTCTTGCTGATACTGATCAGGGATGTCTTCCCTTCTTGGGATTTTACTCTCTTCTGTACTAGTTTCCTCCTCCTATTGTATAGCTTGTTTATGGCAGGGATCCACCAGACTGGTTTCCTTTTCTTGGAGGCGTGAGTCTTGGTTTTGCTTGGGATAGTACGATCCATGCATTCTTGTAGGTGCCCGTAGAATGCATTAGTAAAGGATTTTGCAGCTTGGACAGCGTTATACTTTGGCATAGGGGCTTGGAAACTTTCCACCTTGGTCTTAAGTAACGTGAAGCTTGCTTTTGAAAAGTTTTTCACGGTGGTTTCCTTGTCCGGGGGTGGGGCGGAATGTGGATATCCAAAGTGATTTGTTTATGGTCATATCTAACCAGCGAGGGGTTGACCTCCGGTGTGGAACACCGGTCGCCCGTGTTGGTGATGACCAGGTCCAATATGTTGTCACCCCTGGAGGGAGTGTAACCAGTTGATCCAGGGCGTTTTAGTTTATAAATTTGTTGGGCAACGGAGTTAGTACTTGAGTAGTTCTCACAGTTAATGTTAGGGTAATTGAAATCACTCAATATTAGGGTGTTTGATAGGACCTTTATGTTTCCCAGTGTTTCCAGAAACGCAGAATGGGGTTCCAGGGACATGGTGGGTGATCTGTAGCAATCTACAATCTGAATTGCAGTTTTGCCCGTTGTTAGTTGCACGTGGATGATCTCTGAAGCATCGTGCTGTGCCACTAACCTGGAGATGTGGGTGTCCTTGATGAATATGGATACGCCTCCTGCCTTTTGTATTTCGGTCCGGGTTCTGTGGAAGAAATGTATGGTATGAGTTGTAGCCTGGTAGTGCTTGGGTGCTCTCTGGAGCCTTAAACCAGGTTTCTGTTACTGCACATATACTGATTTTCTATATACTGAGGAGTGCCTCCAGTGCGTGCAATTTGAGGTTTAGACGTCTGGCATTGAGTAGCATTACCCCCAGTTTTTTGTTGTTTGTGCTATTTACGGCATGGGTTTGTCTTTTAAGTCTTGCCTAAAAAAGGCACTATGGGGGTGGCAAGAGCCTTGGCCAGTATTCAAAAGCCTAAGGGTGACACGTGCAAGCCGTCTCTAGCGAAGCAGCGTGACTAGTCGAGCATGTCATCCCAGGCGGACAGACACTGGATCCCCTTTGAATGACACCAGAGACTTAGACAATTGTTGAAATTGATAATTTTTTCTTTATACCGTGGTATCATTCTTGGTGAGGGCAGGATGCTACTCAGGGTTAGGGTCATACCACCCTGGGCTACGTGATCTGAAAGCTCTTCCATGTCTCTTTTCATGTAGTCCAGGGAGGTATGGCTCGGGTCATTCACACCAACATGGACAATGACGGAGTCGTATTTGTACCTGTTCTGGAGTGACCTGAGTGCTTGTGTTATGTGGCAGATCCTGGCACCCGACAGGCAGCTAACAGTAACTTTCTCCTTATTCAGCCTAGTGAGTGGGAAGTCAGTGTGCCTGACTGTAGAGTCACCTATTACTAGTATGTTGGGTATGTTATTTTGCCTTAAGGGCTGTGATTGCATGGCACACTGGTTTTGTGACGTATGTGTTTCATGATTTGTGTTGGGGGGGGGGGGTGGAGGTTGCTTGGATGTCTGCTTTGGAGGTCTCTGTTGCTCTTGCATATTTTTATTTAGAGCCTCCTAGTATGTTTTCATGTATTTGTGTGTTTTTTGCCGGTGCTGGTTTAATGGGTCTATGCGAGACTGGTGGTATGATGCAAGTATTTCCCTTCTCCTTTTGACTGTCTGATCCAGTCTTGGGTTGAGAGAGCTTGGCTTCCAGTTTGGCTGTATAATTGAATCTCTTGCATGTATTAGTGTTTAGTGGTAGGAGGAGAGGATTGTCTGTATACATGAGGCAATTGTAACATTGCCTCAAAATGCCCAGCTTCACCAGTTGGACTGGAGAGTACACCTGAAACTGCCCTTTGGACATGCCTGGCTATGTACATTGAACTGTTTTACTGAATGGCTGGTAAGGTCGAATAGAGAGCCTTGTCCTTCTGTACAGTATGGGGGGGGGGGGGCTAGTGCTACAGTTCATAACTGCTTGCTATGTGTTTTGAGCAAGTCCCGGGCTGAGAAATGAATGGCTTGAGTGCTTAAGTTGAAAGTTTGTCTAGTTCCAAGGGAAAAATTGAAGAGGAGACTTTGTGGAGTCGGGAGTAGTTATACCCTAGCTAACCGGGCAAATGCGTTTTTTATAGCAGGGAAATGAAAGAGAGAGAAATTAGCCCAAAATGGCCAATAAACTACTAAGTTTTGGCTGAAACTACTCTTCCAGGGACAGATGGGCTGCTCAAAGCTCCCCTCTCTCACAGGTGAACAGAGAAACTTCTATCCAAGTAAGTTATGGGCAAACAGAGATTTGTAACACAGCCCTGAATTTGGCTCTAACCTGAAAACTGGACTAGACTAGCTTAGAAAGGTGGGAAACAAGTATTTATTTTGTTTTTTTTTTTTTTTCAGAAAATAAAGCAGATACAATAATGAAAAAAAAAACCCACTTTAAATGCACAGAAAAGGATACTTGTTGTTATATATCTCAGATCAGAGTTGTAGTCAATGCCCCTAGTAATAAAGTAGGAAGAAACACAAATACCGTAAAGGCAGATGAATGAAGTGCAATTTATATATTTATCTTATACATATCTATATATATATATATATATATATATATATCTGTATGTCAGTCATTCATCAGGGATGCTTCATGGTGTGGATTACTGTTCAGGAAGTGCCTCTTTCACAAAAAGGGAAGGGGTTTTTGTCAAGAATGTTTCTGTTGCTCAGACAAGAGGGTACTTGGAGACCCATTCTATACCTCTGTCATCTAAACACTTTTTTCTGAAGGTGCCTTCCTTTTGGATGTTGTCCCTTAAGACTGTGTTTCCACTCTTGCTCCATCAGGCTTTTCTGGTGTCTCTGGATCTCAAGGATGCTTATCACCATATTCTGGCCATCCTCTTTTCAGGAAGTTTTTGTGTTGCTTCCTGGCATTTTCAGTTCTGTCCTTTGCCCTTTGGCCTTTCTATAGCCCCAAAGGTGTTCACCAAATGCTTGCTTCTGTGATTGCTTTTTGCAGGCTTCAATGGATCCAAATATTTCCTTACTTGGATGACCTTGTTGATTCAGGCATCCTCTCTGGAGGTCCTTTTGCAAAATCTTTGTTTTGCTATTCTCTTCTTCAGAGCCTGGGGTTCACGATAAACTTCAGAAAGTCTTCTTTGACTCTTCAGGATCATGTCTTTCTGGGTTGCAGGATTCAGACAGTGCCATTGCTGGCATCCCTGCCTCCTATAAAGGCCTTGACTCTCATTTCTTGCTTTCAAACTCTTCTTCCTCTGTCCTCCATTACAGCTAGGGAATTTGTGAGAGCTCTGGGTTTCATGGCTTTCACCATTCTGATGCTCCCTCTGCCAAACTCCACATGAGGAAGTTCCATTGGTTTCTTAAGTCTGTGTGGCTTCAGCATGTACATTCTCTAGACTTTACAGTTCCATTTCTTTCTTGTCTCGAGGGGACTTCTCTGGTGGATTCAACAGTTGTCTCTGAATCTAGGGCTCCCTCATCATCCCCCTCTTCCCTCTCAGGATCTGCTAACAGATATTTCAGATGTGGGATGGGGAGCAACTTTTGGCTCCCTTAGTGTGGTTGCCTTGTCAGCAGGAGCACATCATCATCAGAGATGACTGCTCTTATGCTGGCTTTTCAGGCCTTTCATCCTTTTATTCTTTTTTTTCGCCCTGTCCGGGGCCTGTCTGGGTATTTGCAGACAATACCACAGTTCTGCGGTATATCAACAAATGGGGGAACGAGCTCACTTTCATTGCTATTTGGCACTTCTGGTATGGGATCTGGATGTCAAGTATCAAGTAACTCTTCAGGCAGTTTATGTTCCTTCAGGTCAGAACATTGTGGCAGACACTCTGAGCAGGTCCTACACTTAGTACCACGAATGGATGCTACACAGGGATGTATTTCTGCACATTGTTCACCAGTGGGTACTCCTCAAGTAGATCTCTTTGCCTACCCTCTGAATAAGAAGTTATGTACCTACCATAACGTTCCATGTTAGTTGTTTTCTTCTCGCCTTCTTTCTTGCTGGATGGGTTTGGAGCCGATCCTCTGCTCCAACTCTGCCTTCTACTAAAGCTCGAGAGCTATTTACCGGCTCGAGGCCTCCCCATATCCCACAATGCTAGGCGTCTGATACCCAGATCTCGTTTGGCAGAGCTAACACCATAGAAAAAACAAATTTTTGGAGACCCCTGTCCAAACTACAAGGTTTACCTACAGTGCTAAATACAGAGGAGGACATAACCTATAAAAGAGTCAACCAGAGGAAGAAGGCCTCAAAAGGGATTCTTCTCGGTCTGTCCAGGCTAGGGGGATGGTGGGGGGCAAGAAAGAAGGCAAGAAGAAGACAACTAACATGGAACGTTATGGTAGGTACATAACTTCTTAATGTTAAGTTGTCTATCTCGCCTTCATTCTTGCTTGGATGGGACAACGTCCCTAACACCTTAGCCCTGGTGGCTCATCGGAACAGACTCTTGAGCACAGTGGAACCAAAATCAGCTCGACTCCTGGAGGCCATATCCAACTTGTAATGTGAAATGAAAGTATGAGGAGTGGCCCATGTGGCTGCAGCACAAATGGATTCCATTGGTAGTCTTGCTTGAAAAGCTACCGACGTAGCTAATGCTCTGGTGGAATGAGCTTTTGGTTTTGTAGGGAGTTCTTTGTCTCAGTTGATAAATCAAAGTAATAGAGGCCAACCACCTGGATAAGGTTACTTTAGAAACTGGCAGGCCCTGCTTGCCCTAAGCATAGGACAGGAAGAGTTGGTCCGATTTTTCTTGTTTAGTCCTACCCAAATAAAAACGTAATTTTTTATTATTTTATTTATTTATTTGCAGTTGTTTAACCAGGATAGTCCATTGGGCCCAAGGAACCCGTTTTCAATGGAGTCCTGGGGAGAAAAGCTCCACATACAGATTATACAAAGATTAAGTTCCACACATAGATTACATGATGATTACAGAGTAACATTATACAATTTCAGGTTATAATCAGGTCAAATATATTTTAATCAAAAGTAATAAATGCAATAGTATTTAATGTAGATTTTTTTTTTTTTGGGATAGGTAGTTAGATGCAGTAGGCTAAGAGATTGCTAGGTATAAGTAAGGAATTTAGGAATAAGTAAGGAATTATAGGGATAGGTAGTTAGATGCAGTAGACTAGGAGATTGCTAGGTATAAGTAAGGAATTATAGGGATAGATAGATGCAGTAGGCTAAGAGATTGCTGGGTATAAGTAAGGAAATTATATACTACAAGCAAGCTTGAAATCACTATCTGGGATTTGTAAGAAGGGGAAGAGAAGAAGAGTGGAGAGTAGGTTATGGGGGATGGGAGCAGGAGCATTGCCATGTTGACATTAGATGAGAATGAAGTAGTTTTTTAAAGTATGGGAGGCTAGTGGTTGTACGAATGGAGGGGGGTAGGGAGTTCCATAAGCGTGCTAGTGAGAAGGACAGGAGGTTTTGTCCTGGGGTGCGGAGGGGTCTGTAAACCTCAATAAGGTTTTGATTGTTTGATCTTAGAAGTATTTGGGTGTGGTGCATTTTAAAGGTAGTTGAGAGGGAGGGACAGAGGTATGGTTGGAATATGAGTTTATGAACATAGGTAAGCTGAGTGTAGGAAAGGTAGTTGGGGAGTTCTAGCCAGTTGAGTTTGTGAAGAGGTATACAGTGATGGGTTGATGATTTGTTGCTGGTGGCAAATCTGGCTATTTTATTGTAGCAAGAGGACAGTTTGGTTTTGAGAGATGATTGTAGGTTTGTTAGAAGAGGGGCACCATAGAGAAGGGAGGGAAGGAGAAATGTGGTAGAAAGAGTATGTTTTGTAGTTGAGGTGAGGAACCGATTATGTCGGTAGAGCATGCCGAGTTTTTGATGTTTTTTTTTTATGTTTAGTAGCAGATGGGAGTTGCCTGTGAACGTCCAATTGGTGCAACTTTTGTTCAGCTCTTTTCGAAAAGTTAGGAAAAAAAACAGGAAGATCAATAGCCCGATTCAGGTTTGTCTCGGAAGGTAGTTTTGGGTAAAAAGGAAGGATTAGTCCTGAGTGAAACTCATCCTTGTGAAACACAAGATAAGGAGGACGAATACAGAGGACTTGAAGTTCCGACACTCTTCTAGCTGAGGTGATGGCTACTAAGAAGAGAGTCTTCCAGGAGAGTAATTTTAAGGAACAGGAGGCTGCAGGTTCAAAAGGAGGGAGAATCAAGGAAGTTAATATCAGGTTTAAATCCCACAGAGGCGGGGGATCTTTAATCGGGGGCCTAAGTAAAATAGTCCCTTTAAGAAAGGCTTTACAAAGTTTGTGGGACATGATGCTGGTTTCTGATAGGCCGGCGTGGAAATTAGTGATAGCAGCCAACTGGACTCTAATGGTGGCAGATGAGGAACCTGCTCGAAAAAGTTCTGCCAAAAAATCTAGAATGTGATGGACAGGGGCTGTAAAAGGGTCTGTATTTCTAGCCTCCGCCCAGAAAGAGAAACGTTTCCACTTACTAGCATAAGTCTTCCTGGTGGTAGATTTGTGCGAAGAAAGGATGATTTCACGCACTGGCTGAGAAATATGTGGAAGCCTGGCTAGGGTTGGAAGTGGAGCAACCAAGCTGTGAGGTTGAGAGACTGAAGGGATTGGTGCAGCCCACCCGATTGATGGACCAAGAGGTCTGGCACTGGGTCTAGATTCCAGGGCTGCACCAGCAGGTGACGATGCAGGAATGGGAACCAAATTTGTTGAGGCCAGTAAGGGGCAATGAGGATCATCCTGGATCCCAATGCGGTCGCTTTCTGAATCAGTTTTGGAATTAAGGGAAAAGGTGGGAATGCATACAGAAGACCCCGGGGCCAATCGTGAACTAGAGCATCTCTGGGGGAGTGGCTGGGGAGGGGGAAGAGAGTGAGGAAGTCGTCGCACTTGCTGTTTAGAGGGGTTTCGAAAAAGTCGCAGCAAGGTTGACCCCATCTGCGGAAAATTTTGTCCGCTACTAACTGAGAGAACCACTCGTGAGGCATGAGACTGGCTCTGCTCAGTCTGTCCGCTATGACGTTGGACTTCCCGGGGATGTATCTGAAACTGTTGAGAGGAGATCGTCCACTGCCAGAGTCTGAGTGCTTCTCGACATAAGGGATAGGACCTGGTTCCGCCCTGCTTGTTGATGTACCACACTACAGACATATTGTCTGTCTGAATTGCAATAGTCCCGGTGGGTAGAGAGTCCTGAAGAGCTTGCAACGCTAAAAGTACCGCTTTCATCTCCAAGACGCTTATGTGCAGGTGGTACTCTAGAGGTTGCCAAGTGCCCTGGACAGTCCTGCCCTGAAAATGACCCACCCCCACCCGATCAGGGAGGCATCCGTTGTCACCGTGGCAACAGGAGGAGGAAGAACAAACGGTCTGCCTTGAAGTACTTGAGAGAAGACCATCCACCAAGAAAGGTGGTCCGTGAATGATTGGGTGATTATTATGTTGTGAGACATCGGAAGCTGTTGAAATTACCATTGGGTAAAAAGCATCCATTGAAGAATCCGCATGTGAAAACGAGCCAGGGAAAGTAATGTGATTGCTGCTGCCATGAGACCCAAGGTTTTCAGTACAAATCTGGCCTGAATTCTATTGCACTGTAGTAAGGTCTGGACATGTCGGCGAATGTCTGATACTCTTTCTAAGGGAAGTTTTGCCGACAGCTCTTTTGTATTTAATCTTGTGCCTATAAAGGTTATAGATTGACAAGGCGACAATGCAGACTTTTTGAAATTTATAGAGATACCTAGCTCGGAGCAAGTTTGGATGGTATAATCCCTGGCTTGCAGTAGCTGATGCCTGGTGGAAGCAATCAGGAGCCAGTCATCTAGATATGGAAACAGCTGGAATCCTCAACGTCTCAGGTGAGCCGTAACCACTGCCATGCATTTCGTGAACACCCTGGGAGCTGTGGTGAGACCAAAGGGCAGGGCTCTGAATTGATAGTGACTGGCTCCCAGCCGGAAGCGGAGAAACCTTCTGGAGCGTCTGTCCATTTTGATATGGTAGTACGCATCCTGAAGGTCTATGGAGCACATCCAATTGTCCTGACCCAAAAAGGGTAAAATGGACTGAAGCGTGACCATCCAGAACTTCGTTCTTTGAACAGATTTGTTTAAACTGGTGAGATCCAAAATGGGTCTCCAGTCCCCTGTCTTTTTTGGTACCAAAAAGAACTTGGAGTAAATCCCGGATTCTTGCTGGTCTGCTGGGACTGGCTGGATGGCCCTTTTTTCTAGCAGTTTTGAAATTTCTAGTACTGCTTGTTCCCTTAGACCGGTGGAACATCTGGAGGGGACTTGTTTGTTTGTACAGGGGTGTGGACAAAGGGGATTTTGTAACCCTCGGATATGATGGACCGTACCCATTTGTCTTGTGTGAGGAGTTGCCAGGCTTCTGGGTACAGTGACAATCTTCCCCCGACTGCCTCCGAAGGTGGACAGTCGGGCAGCCCCTCAGGGGTGCTGAAAGGGTTTGTCAGAGAAAGATTCTCTGCTACCCTGATTTTGCAGACCCCCTCTGCCCCTCGGGCGGCGTCTATTATTGTTTCCTCCTCTGCCCATGGAGGGAAACTCGCCATGTGTGTCAGGCACGACTCCCTGGGTTTTCCGAAACCACGTTTTTCTACTCTTCTGACCTTTTAGGGTATGGTCTAGAGGGAGTAGAAAAATGGACTCCCACGACAGAGAGAGTCTTGCCTTCCTGCTCACACCTGGTAAGGGTATCCTTCACCTGTGGTCCAAACAAAGCTGAACCGTTGAAGGGGGGTATTTGTGAAGGACGCCTTAAAGGGGTCAGCAAAGTTACATAACCGCATCCAGGCATGTCTTGTCAAAGCCACGCCTGTAGCTGCAGCCCTACTCGCCCCATCGGCTGCATAAGAAATGAGCCGCATGGAGGAGTTGACTATAGAGTTAAGGGTCACCAGCTGGGAGTTTATCTTATCCTGAGACCCCGCAGCTGATGGATCCTGAAGGGTATCACCCAGTTCCTTGAGAAGATCCCTTTGAAGGCGGGTGAAATGGCACAGATAATTCAGCGACCGCATGGAAAAAGTCGCTGAAGAAAACATCCGCTTCCTGTACCTGTCCATTGTCCTAGATTCTTTATTAGGTGGGTGGACAGGTACCGAAGGGTCAGCCAACTCCTTCTTAGTGGCTGCTGCCACCACCATGGCATCAACAGGGACCCCTTTTCTCAGAAATTGTTTGTCAGATGGGGCCGTGATGAACTTAGTGAGCTTGCAGGGGGTTTGTTCCACTGTGTCCGGGGCTGTCCATGCCTTCTGAGCCACAACTTCCATGAGCGGGTCGAAAGGTGGAGACACCCAGGAGGTGGAAGGGCGAGAACCAAACGCGTCCAGGTACACAGACTCGTCCTCGGAAGGGTTAAGGGCAGTCCAGTTCTCCCTCTGTCTAAGGATCTCGAGGATGTCTGAAAAGGAGACATCCTCAGAGGGGGACCTAGGGGACCCTACCGAATCCTCCAAGTCGGTATCAGACGTGACTAACTTGGGGGAGTCAACATGTTTCCTCTTACAGTTTCTCTTCCGAGGGGGCTCCTTTGAATGATCAGGGGAGGCCTCAGAAGAGGAAGATACACCCAATGGGGTGACCTGGAGCGCCTGTTCTCCACGCTTGGGGTCAGGAGGGTGGACAGAGACCGATGCAGGCACCATGGGGGGAGGAGCCGAAGGGGCCGATCGTGGAGCCGACACAGGAGTCAGCACACTCCTCATGACCTCGAAGGCGCCCCTATCAGGCAGAGAAGAGGGTCCCCACTTTGAAGAGACGTGAACCCCTCCCGGCACCAAGAGGGATGGCTCCGAGCCTGGTGGGGCCGAGCTCACCTGCGCCGAGGCCGCGAGAGGGAGAACAGGGTCGGACAAGCGTTCGATGCCACTTGCCCCCTCTGAGCCGACGAGGGAGTCTCGGCGTCCGGATCCCTCCAAGGACGGAACCAACAGGGAGATCGGAGCCGATGAGGGAGCAGAGAGTTGTGATATTAGCTCTAACATACCTACGATTCGAGCCCCAACGAGCTCCGGCTCCGAACACAGTGGAAGAGTCGGAGGAGGAACTGCAGAAGACACAGGGGTAGCCACAGTCTGTTGAGAAGGGCTGGTCAAAATTTTGGCCAGGGCCTGCGACTTTAGGAGCCTACTGACCACCCTCTCTAAGTCATGATCGGATAGCCTGGAAGACCGAGAGGAGTGGGACATATGGCTTCGCTCCGACTGAAGCAATGGAGACCTCTGAGCCGAACGGACAGACTCTATAGATGGGGACCTTGAACGTTTTCGGCTCAGAGAAGGTTCCGACACTAAGGTCGGAGCAGACTGAGGTCTGGAGATGTCGGTTCCAGCCGGAACCGACGAGAAGGCAGGAGCTCCGCTCGGCGACGGCTCCGAACAGGGAGCCGACGGTTTGGCGGGCTTTAAGGATTTTCCCGACAGGCTTAGTCGGGGATCCTTCTGGCTTAAGTAAGCCTTTCAAAATGAGCTTGTTCCTACGCTCCTGCAGGACTCTCGGGCTGAAGGCCTGGCAGACCGAGCAAGAGTCCTGCAGGTGTAGGGGACCCAAGCAGTAAACACAAGAAGTGTGACCGTCTGTCAGAGACATCTTCTGACAGCACGAGTCACACTTCTTGAAACCTGAAACCTTGGTATCTTTAGACATAATAAAAAATGGGATACCAAAGGGAAAAGAGTAACTAGTGCTTATACAACACACACACACACACACACACACACACTAGATAACTAACTATAAACTATAGCCAACACTACTACTAACAAATATATATATATATATATATATATATATATATATATATATATATATATATATATAGATATATATATAGATATATATATATATATATATATATAGATAGATAGATACCAGAAAAAAACTAATTGCCTAACACTACCCTAAAGGGTGGGGGGACTCCCTAACAACAAAAAATGAGTTTCTGAGTGGGATATCAAAAGGGGACACAATCTAATTTAAAACTAGGAGGGAAGGATTTCTAAATACAAGACAGTATATGAAAAAATTAAAGGTAATAACACAAGAAAAGATTTATACGACCTGGAGCTGGTAAAATTGCAACCTCGTATTTGAAGCGGCAAACGAGATCTGGGTATCTGACGCCTAGCATTGTGGGATATGGGGAGGCCTCGAGCCGGTAAATAGCTCTCGAGCTTTAGTAGAAGGCCGAGTCGGAGCCGATGATCGGCTCCGAACCCATCCAGCAAGAATGAAGGCGAGATAGACAACTTAACATCAATCAACTTCTCTGTTTTGTGCCAGAGTCCCAGGTCCTCTGGTGTGAATGGTGGACACCCACTCTTTTTCTTGGAAGGGGGTGTTTCTTTATGTATTTCCTCTCCTTCTTCTCATTCCAGAAGTCCTGTTCAGGATTCAGCAGGATGCTCCCAAAATCTTATTGGTGACTCCTCTTTTGGCCATGACAGCACTGGTTCCCTTTACTTCTGCATCTAACCAAGGGCAATCATCACAATTTACCTCACAGGATGGATCTACTCGCACAAGACAAGGGATCTCTCATCCATCCCCACCCGTCCACGCTTCAGCTGACACTGTGGATGATAGGGTTTTGATTCTTGTATAGACACCTTTTTTCTGAGTATGTGCTGCAGGTCCTGCAGTAGGGCAGGAAACCTACTATTAGGACTTGCCTAAATAGAAAAGGTTTTCTATTTGGTGCGGCACTTATAAAAACAAGAAAATAGTTTAAAAAAAAAAAAAAAAAAAAAAAAGCCAGAAATAGGCATTTTCACTAAAAAGCTTATTAGGCTGAAGACAATATGGCCACTGAGTAGTGGTTGCTAAGGGGGGGGGGGGGAGCTCAGTGTCAGAGATGTAACCATGCATTAGTAGGCAATCATATGCAAATGAGGATAAGGATAGTGAATCCCAATTTTCCCCAGCATGTGAGCCATGTCCCAGAGTGCTAAGAGTAGGAGTAGGTGAGTAGTAGAGTAGAATATAGGTGACGACATGAGAGGGTGTGTCAGGCTGTAAGCTAATTGGTGCACACTGGCTTATGTTTGCTTCGAGTTGCTCAGGATTGCAAGAGGCGTGCCTACAGTTGTCCTATTTGAAAACCTCAAACCAAAGGTGCACAATGTTAAAAGATAGGAAACTCCTTCCAAACATGCACACAGCATATACACGTGTGTTTGCACGACACTTCCCCCGGGCGGGAACAGAAAGGCAAAAGGAAGGAAAAGAAGTAGTAGGAAGTTAACCAAGGAGAACTAGCAGAGCTTAGTAGGAAGTTAACCAAGGAGAACTAGCAGATCTGCCAGATGAAATATATCAGAATCAGCCAATTACACAGGCAGCAGACTAGCCTAGCCCAGCCCAGTCCAGCCCAGCCCAGCACTTTAAACTCTGCAAACAGCGTTCCCCCCCTGTTTTTTCCCAAGAACTGTGCAACACTGCAGTATACAAACAGGGAAAGCTTAAAAAGCTTAAATCAGACAAAATGTTGGGGGCTGCTCTTGCTGTCATAAACCAACATGTGCAAGGTGCTGAGGGTGGTGGTGATGTGAATGCTGCTGAGCAACCCACAGTGAGGAGACTGAGAAGAGTGTACAGACCCAGGGTAACCTACCAGGGGCTACTTGAGCTGGAGTTAGTGGAGCGCTATAGGGTGGACAGAGACCTCCTACAGCAAATTCTTGAGCTGTGCCAGCCACGCCTCACACACAGAACCAATAGAGGGGAACCCATCCCAGTAGATACCAAGGTATGTGTTGGCATAAGAATACTAGCTACAGGTACCTTCCAAAGACCAACTGGTGATATGATGGGGGTTTCACAGGCATCAGCATCCAGGGTACTCAACCAGTTCCTGGATGCCATGTCAGCACATGCCGGTGAGCACATATATTTCCCCAATTCCCGTGAGGCATTGGTCAGCAATATGCGTCTTTTCCACCAAATAGCAGAATACCCTGAGGTAGTGGGTGCAATAGATTGCACGCACATACGCATCAAAGCACCACCCGGTGAGCAGGGTAGGGTCTACATCAACTGCAAGGGCTTCCCCTCCATCAAATGCCAGGTTGTGTGCGATGCCCAGGGCATAATAATGAATGTGTGTGCTGGCTGCCCTGGAAGCTATCACTATTCCCACATCTGGCATCTGACACAGCTGTACCAGAAATTTGCCAATGGGGACATCCCTGATGGTCAACTAGTGTGGGATGCTGGATACGCACTGGAGCCGTGGCTGATGACACCCATCAGAAATGCGCACACACACCTGAACAAGATCTCCATAATGAGGCACACACACAAGCAAGAAACATAATTGAGAGTGTGTTTGGGATGCTCAAGTCACGGTTCCGGTGCCTGGACACATCTGCTGGAGCCTTGCAGTACTCGCCAACTACACGTACCCAAATTGTTATGGTATGTGCCATGCTACACAAAATGATCCTGTGGAAACAGCTGCAGCAGGAACAGCATGGGGCAGGGCCAAACAGCCCCCCACCATTGCCAAGGCCTGCACAGGCACAGCGTGACTCGGAGGAGGAACAACCTGAGCCTGCCACAGTAGGCAGAAGGAGGCGTGCCCAGTATGCCCTGGCCTTGGCAAAGAGGCAACGCATAGCACATACACCGACTCAGTAGGAAGCCTGGAAATGACCCCTCTCTCTGACTCGCACATACAGTAAAAGGGATGCCTAACTTGACACTACCTGTTTTCAAACATGTATAGGGAGTGTACTATGTGCATCCGACATAGGCAGTCCTGCAGCACCACCTGAGGCATGAGTGCCCCATTTTAAGCAATTTAAAGCACTGCTAAGCACATTTTACCAGTATTGAGCATATTTAAATACAATTGCACGTAGTTGCGCACAGCGCTAACCAGCGCAACATCGGGCAAAGTCGAGTAAAGTCTGGTAAACACACTCACACCTGCTTTACTGTTCCTTAACCAGTCAGGTCTGCCCAGCAGGAAAATAAAAAGCAGTGACAGGGCTCGAACTCAGGATACTGTGCACTATAGTCACAGTACTGAACCACTAAGCCATGACAGCATTTCACTGGCACAGACACAACTTAAGTCACTCGCACATACCAATTGGGGGGGTAACATACCTAACAGTCACAACCAGCAGGACAATTGTAGACAAACGCAAACACAAACAAATGCTGTATCATGCCCTCTGAAGAGGCATATGAGTAACCTCCCCCCAGGCCTATGCAGACAGATAACAGCAGGCCAGGCAGTGTGATATGGGTTGGGTAGGCAATGAAGTCACAAACTAATATGCGTGTAATTGGAAGCTAAGGTCTGTAGTACAGTGGTATGCCTCAAGCCAGTATGATGGGCAACAGTACAGACTGAAACGGAGTACCTGACATAGCAGTGCAGGCCTAGCAAATGCGTATAAGTGTCAGGTGTACCCCTCATCCTATGTACACCCACAATAACAATCAGATGTGTCCCCCGGGTAGAAATGTACAAATAGTTGTCCCCCCTGTATATAGAAATGTTGATAAGTCTATGCAAATTGACTCATGGAAGCCCTGCAGGCACAGCATGCTTCCTGTAGATGTACAACACAAAGGTGAGCCCTGAAGTAAAAACCAACTTGAATTTTCACACACATATATAGTGTATATATATATATATATGCCCATAGTGGGCATGCTCACACACTAAAATTTAGCAAATGTCAGTCGGCAACATGCTGAAAGGTCATACTGGGCATGCTCTCACACTTGGGCCATGTCCGAGTACAGCAGTGGGCCACACATCTGGCAGTTGCAGTTCTTACTCCAGACACATGTCACTATTCGCCAATCCTGCCTTGCGCACACACTGATATGAAAACAGACCCATATAATATATTGGACGCATGTCATAATCAAACTATGTAATACAAGTACTTAAGTTGTTTAAAGAAAGTGAAAATCCAAAGAAGATCAATAAATCTCCGATCAGTATCCTCAAGAAACAATGAGCACTCCTAACATTATCCAAGCCATGTTCTGGCAAAAATATTGCCAAAGAGTCCATAGAGAACCATGAAGCTTTCTCTCACTATGACATAAATATCAATGTAAACTCGTATATGTTCTGAGTCAGTGCAAAGTGTAAATGAATACATGTACATGACTGACATTGCCAACATCTTGTCAGACTGGTTCATACATATTTACCCCCCTCTCACTGACAAAAGGGCCCATTACCATACCTGGAGATTCTGAAAAGCCAGAAGTCACATATACAATGGTTAAACAGCTCTATCCAAACCTATAAACATGGTGTCTGTGGGATGGACATGGTGGTTGTGTCATATGTGAACTCCAAAACAAACAGACCCTGCATCTGAACAGTCTCTTGAGACTCACCCTCTGTACAGGATATGAAACTGTTTAATGGGTTACAGCAATGTTTGTCACACTCCAAGTGTTGGTGTACAACAGACCATGGGAACTATTGTCTTATAAGTCTGATTTGCAAGGCCATGGAGTCCATCATTATGGAACTCATAAACAGAGCTATTGGAAGCTTACAAACACCCAACCCTACCCATTTTGGTTTGGGTCAGGGGCAGATCATGGTCCCTAAACCTGCTAGACAGTTTTCAAGGCAGTTACCCAGGACATACATCAATGAAATGAGCTCCACATGGCCTACATAGACCTTGAAAAGCCCTTTTCCAGCATCCCACACACATGTTGTATCCACAAAATCAACAACCTGTGCATAAACACGTATGTCATCTGATGGATTGCCAACTGGGGCACAGATAGATCCCACAAGGTAAGAGTTGTGGTCTCCCTGTTGGACTGTAAGCTGGTAACAACTGCTGTCCCCCATGGCTCAGTCCTGGGATCCCTCCTGTCTGGTGTATACATTTCAGAAATACAGTCAAACACACGAGGGCTATGGTTAGCAACGTTTGTGGATGACTGCAAAAAGGTTGTCATAATCGATGTTTGGGACAACAGAAACATCCTTAAAAAGGGTCTCAGTCAGGCAGATGTGATGTCAAAATTATGGCCTCGAGCTACAGTCATAAATACCACATAGGTGCCAACACCCTAAATATGGAGGTAATAATAAGGGATCTATGGACACATGTGGATAGTCATCTCTACTTCCAGAAACACATTCACAAAGTCGTTTGACCTACATGCAAAGACCTTGGCAATTTGTGGGAACACATAGCATGATTTTCTAAGGAGGTTCCCTCTACTCATCAGTCATCAGATCCATCATAGAGTACCACGGCACACTTGCGATGAATCTGACTAGGCACCTTCAGCAGCTGGAAAGACCACTGAAGTACCTCAACAAGAGGATTACTGGCCTCAAACAGTTGCCCCAGGCACCAAGACTGAAGTTAACTCAATCTGTACTTTGTTGCATACTGTCTACTCAGCCGATCTCTGCCCAGCAGACAGGTCCATGTCCAATGCAGAACTGATGTACATGCTCTATCTGAAGTAAACCCAAGCTCACTGTGCCACATGCTGTAGGGATATCATCATCACAACAATAAATAGAACATGTCTGAGGGATACATTACTAACTCACAGACTTCCCTTGCTTTGGAACAGGCTCCCAACCTACATTAAGCTGAGTCCCTCACTGATACACTTCCAGAGGAGCCTTGATGAGTGTATGTGAAACTGAACTGTCACACCATGGATCACTTCATCAGCTCTACTGCACACTAGGGAACTAACCCCATGTGTGGTGTTAGCTGCACACTCTGGCCATACTAATATATACCATGACAGGGAGCCATCCAGGACTGACCCAACCAGCACACATCCCAATGGCACAAAAGACATTAAGTGCACATCTCACCCACTGTACATAATAGCCACCAGTATCTGTAAACATTACAGTGTATGTGGTGCATGTGCCTGCTGTACAACATGACTGTACAATGAAGTACACATCTACTATCTGTAGACATGTACCTGTCACATAGGTTCATAGGTATGTAGTAGACTATCTTCACGAAGGCATATATTAGCCTAGGCAAGTTGTGCAGCTTTCACCACCCCACTGGATAGTCTCCTAAGCCCTAGTTCTAATAGTCAGTACCCGAAGCCCCTTTCTAGTGGGGCTGCTGATGTGATGCCTGATGTGAATGGTCTGTCTGTTTCCCATCCACTCATCAAGGTTCCTATTGAAGAGTGTCAGCGAGGGGCTCTGTCTGATGTACATTGGGACTCTGTTCCACAGTAAGGCAAGTGTCTGGGATGGTACTCTATTCCACCAGCATGTTGTATTCATTGTTGTGGTGAGGTTCATATCCCTGGA
This sequence comes from Protopterus annectens, assembly GCF_019279795.1. Taxonomy (NCBI): domain Eukaryota; kingdom Metazoa; phylum Chordata; order Ceratodontiformes; family Protopteridae; genus Protopterus; species Protopterus annectens. The sequence continues at coordinate 587,882,223 of NC_056741.1, forward strand.
GTGTGTAGTGCGACTCAGTTTTGTTATGTTCAACAGTTATGTGCTGGACATGGCTCTGTATGTTAGGCAGAGTGTGCCTCTGAGTAGGTGGTATGCAATGGAGAACAGATTTAGTTTTACCAGTTGTGTTGCATAACACAACTGTTTGAGGCCAGCAATCCTCTTGGTGAGGCAGCTCTGTGGTCTCTCCATCTGCTGGATATGCTTAGTCGAGTACATCCAAAATGGTGCATTGTACTCAATGATGGGTATGATGACTTGAGTAGAGGGCCACCACTACTTCTTTTGATCCTGATGCAAACCCTTTGTTGATTAGGTGGGCCACATAGGATTTCCTAATCACTTTGGCAACATGGTTGTCAAAGGAAAGATGACTATCTACTTGTGCCCCCAGATCCCTTATTACCTTGTCAGTTTTTAGGGGGTAACACCTATGTGGTAGTTTTTCGGTGCTTAGTTTTCCCCAAAGGGGATTACGATGCATTCTTTCACATTGAGCTTGAGGCCATGATTCTGACACCACACATCTGTCTCATTGAGTCCCTTCTGGAGAATATTTGTGTCATCCGGGGAATCTATTATGGCAAACACTTTACAGTTCCCAGCAAAATTAGTCAACCACAGCCCTCCTGTGTTGGCATGTACTTTTGAGAAGTCTATACCATACAGGAGGGACCCCAGGACTGAACCCTGGGGTCACCAGCTGTTATCAGTGTAGAGTCTGACATGTAGCCAGCAACTCTTAATTTGTGGGATCTATCTGTGAGCCAGTTTGCAATCCATCTTGTGATGTATGGATTCATGCCCAGGTTGGTAAGTTCATCTAATGATACTTGACTGGGGAATGGTGTCAAAGGCCTTAGCGAGGTATAGGTAGGCTGTGTGGAGCTCATTTCAATCATCTGTAGCCTGGATAACTGTCTCAAAGAAATCCACTCAGTTCAGGAGGTGTGATCTGCATTTGACGAAGCCAAATTGGGTGTGCTCAACTGTGTGAAGGTTCCCAATGTCTTTATTGTTGACTTCCATTATGATTGGCTCCATTGCCTTGCAGATCAGACTCGTCAGGCTCATAGAGCGTGAATGCCAAGGGTCTTTTGTGGCCCCACCCCTGTGGAGTGGGAAGAACATTGCTGTGCAACATTCTATGGGTACATATCCTGTAGAGAAAGGTGTAGAGAGAGGTGTAGGTATCCTTGATGAATATGGATACATCCCCAGCCTATGTGCTATGATCCAGGTTCTGATGCTGGAAGGTATGGAATGAGTAGTATCCTGGTAGTGCTGGTGTGCTCTCTGGAGCCTTGAACTAGGTTTCTGTTACTGCACAGATATCAGTATTTTCCATACTGAGAAGTGCCTCGAGTGTGTGCATTTGGAGGCTGAGACTTTTGGCAATGAGTAGCGTTTATCTCACTTTGTGGTTATTTGTATGGATGTCCTTCAAGGATGCATCTGCAGTCCTTACAAATGGGTTGTCCTGTCATCAGGCAGCCCTTCGGTCGGCCGGATTCCAAAGTCTGGGTCTGGCCTCGGCTGGTGTCGCACTTCACCCGACGTCATCTCTGCTGGTCTTCGGGTATAAAGGCATCAGCCGACGCCATTTTCCCCAGTCTTTCTTGCCGCGTGGCGCCCGAAGCAGAAGCTGTTCGCAAGTGCCGGTCGGTCAGATCCAGAGATTACTACTACCGAATACTACCAAGACTTCTAAAAGCTAAGTACCCTGGGGACTCTTTCTTGCCTCAGCCGATGTCAGAAAAAGTGAATAACTGTTTAACTTGTGGGAAACAAATACCTCATAAAGATTTCCACTCTTACTGCTTACCTTGTTTAGGCCCAGACCACGACGTAGCAGCTTGTTTAGCCTGTGCTTCCTTCAACCGACGAACACTTAGGCGTCGGTCGGAGTTTGCTGAACAGTTTTTCGCTCAGATTTTGCGTACATTATGCCGCCGGATCCTCCGACTACCCAAATTGTTAAGAAACGCAAAGAAAGGACCGACACTCGCGGTCCGCGGTTTCGCCGAAACCACGGTTAAGCAAACGCGAGTGTCTCGGTTTCGGCGAAACTGAGCAAACGGTTCAATCTTCAGCGAATCCATGACTACTACCGAGGCTCCTTCTACCCTAGTTGAATCGGCCTCTGAAGTTTTGCCTACTAATGTGGTTTCCTAGAATTATCGGACACCATCCCTTTGGATGTCTCTACCCCAGCACGTGGTGCTGCTAGGCCTCCTGCAGCCATGTCTATTAAGGCCTTTGCCAGGGCTAAAGCAGCCAAAACTGCTAAGCCAGTGCCTGTTAAGCCCCCCTCTCACAGGCCTAGCTCCAGTTCTCAAATGCTTACTCTGGCAGAGGATCTCATCTCTTTAATAAGGGGATCCCAATCTCACCCAGACAGGGCCTCTCAACCTCCAGAAAAGAGACCTAGAGCAGAGCCCCCTGAGCCAGTGTCCTCCGATGACTCTTCTGATGATTCAGACAATACAGACCATCCAGAGGCTCCTCTTTCTACTTATGAAGATTCTGATGCTGAAGAATCTATTCCTTCTGCCTCTCCACCAGAGGAATTTTCCTTTGGGGAAACCTTACATGCCATGAGAGAGCAATTCCAATGGCAGGGACAAGATTTCTCAGATTCAAGAAAAAGGCTTAGGACCTTTTTACACTTACCGCAACATAGGCCCTTAGCTATACCTCCAGTTCTTCCTGTTGTGGATGATGCATTTAATGATGTTTGCACTGCTCCTGATACTTTACCTCCAGCCCCTGCTAAGCCCGATAGGTATTACAGGGTACCGGACACTCATAACCACTTATACAAGGCTCCTTTTGCAGATCCTGAGACTATCTCCCAGGGGCCTAAGGCAGTAGCTTCGACCTCAGCAAAAAACCCTCTCCCTTCTGATAGGGAATCCAGGTCCTTAAGAGAGATGGGGTAAAAAAGTATACACCTCTGCTACTCTCTCAGCTAGAGCTCTGAACTGTCAGTTTCATATGATCCAATACCAAGAGTTTATGCTTGATCAGTTAACTAAGAAACTGTCCACTGATGATTCCTTAGATAAGAAATATGTTTTAGAAATGGTGAATAACATTCAGCAGGTTAGTAACCATTCTTTAAAATGTGGCTATGCTGCACTGGAGGCTTCATTTAGATCAGCCATGACTGGCACAGTTATAAGAAGGCATGCATGGTTGAAAGAACAGGTCTTGCCGGATCATGTTAAAGCAAAGCTATTAGATGCTCCTATGGATAAGGTCAGTCTATTTGGTTCTCCTGCCCAACAAGTAATGAAGAAAATGGAAGAAAAGGCAAAATCTGTACAAACAGTTAAAGATTTCTTACAGGTTCAGCCCCCAAGGTTCAGCAGGAACTGGCCTTCCAAAAATTGGTCCTTTCCAGACTCCTCTAAAAATCAGAGAGGCAGGAATAGACGTACCAGAGGCAGAAACCAATCCAGAGGAGGTGCCTACAGGGGACGCCAGTGGCAAGGCAATAACCAACGAGGCACAGATACAACCCACCACTGCAACAGGACAATCACAGTGACTTGGCTCTGACACCGCCTACCAGGAAACAAATAGCAGCACCCTTAGGCGGAAAGTTAGCCTTATTTTCAAAGAACTGGCACTATATCACAAGAGACAGGTGGATTTTGCAAACTATAGACCAAGGCTACAGGTTTCATTTCCACACCTTACCAGTAAAAAGAGGAATGCCAAACCTACCACCAAATCAAAAGACAGAAGCCCTAAAACAAATAGCTCAATTAACAAAGATGAGAGCTGTGGAAAGGGTACCACCTACAGAACAGGGCAAGGGATTTTACTCCAGACTCTTCCTAGTACCAAGAAAAGAGAAAAGTTGGAGACCTATTCTCGACCTGTCCGCTTTAAACACATTCATCATTGTTCCAAAATTCAAAATGCTGACCCTACAGCAACTTCTTCCCATGCTGGGCAAGGAGTATTGGCTGGTAACTCTAGATCTCAAGGAGGCATACCTGCACGTCCCCATACGACCAATTTGCAGAAGATACCTCAGATTTCTTGCAGGATCAGAGCATTATCAATTCTCAGCATTGCCCTTTGGCTTATCTACTGCGCCCAGAGTGTTCACGAAATGCCTGGCATCAGTAATAGCTCATTGCAGGCTTCAGGGAATCCAAATTTATCCATACCTGGACGACTGCCTGATACAAGCGGACAACAAAAGCAAGCTGACACAAGACTTACAAAGAGTCATTTGCTTACTGCAAGCCCTGGGATACACAGTCAATTTAAAAAAGTCAAGACTGATTCCATCCCAAACAAGAACATTCTTGGGTGCAGAATTGGACACAGTAAAACAGATGGCATTCCTAACTGCAGAAAAACAAGAACAACTTCCTCTTTACTTCCTGGCGTTAACAAAGCAGAACAAACTAACAGCAAGAAAAGTACTGCAGGCCTTGGGCTTCATGGCATCCTGCATAATCTTGGTCCCCCATGCCAGACTACATATGAGAAAGCTACAGTGGTACCTAAAGAATTTATGGTCTCAACACAAACACAGCTTAGAAACCGAAATACCACTAATCCCATGCCTGAAAGAAGAGTTCCTATGGTGGGCTCAGGCATGCCAGTCAAACCCAGGTTTGTCTTTCCGCAACATTCAAACAAACCAAACCATCACAACGGACGCCTCAGACCTCGGATGGGGGGCCCACATGCTGGACAAGTGCATTCAAGGCTTATGGACTCCAGATCAGCTGCACCTGCACATAAATCAAAAAGAAATGCTGGCAGTAAAACTAGCAATCCAGAATTTCAGACCATTCCTCAAAGAAGGCCAATTGATGATAAGGACAGACAACACCACAGTCATGTGGTACATCAACAAACAGGGAGGCACTCATTCATACCCCCTATGCCGAATGGCTCTGGACCTATGGAATATGGCTCTGGGCTACAACATTCAGTTACAAGCAATTTTGTACGAAAAGAAAACATCCTAGCAGACATGTTAAGCAGGACTACCTCGGATGCTCACGAATGGATGCTACACCCGGGCATCTTCAAGGCCATCACAAAGAAATGGGGAATGCCACAAGTAGACCTATTCGCATCCCCACTCAATCACCAGCTCAAGAAATTCTGCACAAGGACATACCACCCACTTGCTTGGAAGGTGGACTCTCTATCCTTCAATTGGAAAGGCCTAACAGCATATGCATTTCCACCTCTTCCTTTGATGCACAAGGTACTACTGAAAATCAAAGAGGAATGTCCAAGGATAATTCTGATAGCTCCAAATTGGCCAAGACAACATTGGTATCCATTGCTGAGGAGCATGTTTCGGGGAGAAACATGGACACTGCCCCTGATTCCTTTGATGTTAACTCAGAGCAACTACAACATCCTGCATCCAAACCTGAAAACTCTACAACTGACTGCCTGGAACATTACATAAGAGTAACTAACCCGGAATTATCCCAAAGGGTTAAAGACATAATCCCTGAGGCCCGCAGACCTTCAACAAGAAGGAACTATGCAGGAAAATGGAAAAGGTTTGTCATTTGGAGTTCTGAAAGAGGGAAAGATGTGTCAAAGGTAGACATTGCCAACATCCTGGAGTACTTGGCAGAGCTTCTTCATACAGGCCTGTCCTATTCCTCCATCAAGATGCATGCATCAGCTATTTCTGCAGAATACAGCTTCGATCCCCCTGTCTTCTCACATCCTCTACTCAGGCAGTTCCTGAGAGGAATTAAGAAAGTAAAACCTCCTAGGAAACCACCATTACCAGCATGGGACTTGAACTTTGTGCTAGAAAAATTGACACTCCCATTCGAACCAGCAGCAACAGCAGATCTTCAACACCTATCCTGGAAAACTGCTTTCCTACTGGCAATTACTTCAGCAAGAAGGGTTTCGGAACTACAGGCTTTAATGGCAGTACAACCCTTCCTAATCTTCCATCAAGATAGTGTCCATGAGAACTAATCCTACATTTATGCCTAAGGTGGTATCCAGAGTGTCTCTAAACCAGGCAATCCACCTACCTACCTTCTTTCCCAATCCACAGAACAGGGGGGAAAGACTGCTGCATACCTTGGATGTACATAGACAGTTGCGTTACTACCTGGACAGAACCAAGGGCAATAGAAAAACTGACCAGCTGCTAGTAGCTTATGCAACAGAAAGGGAAGGAAAAGCAATTTCCAAACAGACAATCTCCAAGTGGATAGGAAATTGCATAAGATTCTGTTACTCCTACCATGGAAAGCAAATTCCACAGAACATAAGGCCTCATTCTACAAGGGCTACAGCCACTACCACAGCTTTCTTACGGAGTGGCTACCAAGGACATTATTGAGGCGGCTACTTGGACCTCCGTGCATACATTTGCCAAGCATTACAACTTACCTCTATACTCTAGATCCCGAGCAGGGTTTGCCACTGCTGTTTTGCAAGGGATCCTAACTACACCATAATTATTCTTCCTCCTCCCCTAGTTTGGCTATGGTATTCTACCCATTTCTAAGGACTGCAGATGCATCCTTGAAGGACATAGTACAGTTTTGTACCTACCATAAATGTAGATGTCCGAACAGGATAGCATCTGCAGTCAGGATTACCCACCCTCCTTCCGTCTGTGGTACTCCTAGGGTATTTGCCCACCTAATAGCTAGCTGGGGGGGATCTCTTATGGTGTATTTGTTTGTATATATGTACATACATGTTTATTTTTTGTGTTTGCCTTCTATTTTTTGGGAAACATTGGCATTTACCCAAAAATTTAGCTATCAAAGAGGGCAACTGGCATCTGGGGCAAGAAACACTGAGGAAAATGGCGTCGGCTGATGCCTTTATACCCGAAGACCAGCAGAGATGACGTCGGGTGAAGTGCGACACCAGCCGAGGCCAGACCCAGACTTTGGAATCCGGCCGACCGAAGGGCTGCCTGACGACAGGACAACCCATTTGTAAGGACTGCAGATGCTATCCTGTTCGGACATCTACATTTATGGTAGGTACAAAACTGTACTTTATTTGTGTTGGTTACGGGGTTTGGTTTGTCCTGAGTGACCGGTGTTCCACACCTGAAGTCAACGCCTCATTGGTCCGATCATAAGCTAATTACCCTACATATCCACATTCTGCCCCCACCCCCCATTAAGGAAACCATGTTAAAACATTTCTCCAATGCCAACTTCATGCTTCTTGAGACAGAAGTGCTGAACTTCATGACACCCATGCAGATGGGCAATACAGTTACGACTACTGAATCCTACACAATTGCACTTTATAAGCACTTACATGAGTGCATGGATCGTGCTATCCCAAACAGAACCAAGATGCTATCCTCCAAGAAAAGGAAGCCAATCTGGTGCCCCCCTGCCATAAACAAACTGTACAACAGAAGGAAGAAACTGTTGCAAAAGATGGTAAAATCTCATGAGTGGGAGGAGCTCCCTGGTCAGCCTCAGTAAGAAGTTGCGATCCCTGATAAAATCCTCCAAAGCTAGTTACGAAAACAAAATCGCCACTGATTCTAAAGACAACCACAAAGCATTCTATAGCTATGTCAAGAATCTCAATGGCAACACTCAGATCTGCTTTGAGTTACAGCACAATGGCACTAAATATTCAGACCCAACTGATATTGCCAACATCCTGGCAGATAGGTTCAGTGCTAACTTTACCCCCCTCTCACCCATGAAAGAGCCCATCTCTATACCAGAAGAATGCAAAGTTGCTGTCATCACGGCTGCACAGATAAAAAACATGCTCTCCAAAGCCAGGAACACAGCATCCATGGGACCAGACAACACCCCAGGCTGCATTCTACACGAACTACAGAACGAACTGGCACCACACCTAAGTACCATGTTCAATCATAGCCTCACCTCAGGCTCTGTGCCTGCTGAATGGCGCACAGCGACAATTATCCCACTACACAAGGGGGGAGCCACCACGGACCCCGGAAACTAGCGCCCCATTAGCCTGATGAGCCAGTTCTGCAAGGGCATGGAACGTATCATCATGGAACTTGTAAACAAAGATATTGGTAATCTCCAAACTCTGGACCACAACCAGTTCGGGTTTGTAAAAGGCAGATCATGTCTCCTAAACCTGATGGACTTCTTTGAAGCAGTCACCAAAGCCGTAGACAAGGGTAAGGTGGTTCACACAGCCTATCTAGATCTTGCTAAGGCTTTCGACACCATCCCCCACTCTTGAATTATAGATATACTCACTAAACTAGGTATAAATCCCTATGTCACAAGATGGGTTGCCAACTGGCTCACTAACAGAACCCACACTGTGAAAGTAGCGGACTCCAAATCCGACATCAGACCAGCGACAAGTGGAGTACCACAGGGTTCAGTCCTATGTCCTGTCCTGTTTGGTATCTACTTCCCTGAAGTACAGGCTAACACAGAAGGTCTTTGGCTAATGAAGTTCGTAGATGACTGCAAACAAGGAGCCATAATCTAAACTACTATTGATGTGGACATCCTACAAAAGGGCCTCATTGAGACAGATGCCTGGCATCAAAGCCATGGCCTCAAGCTCAATGCCAAAAAGTGCATCGTCATCCCCTTTGGTAAAAACTCTGTACCCATGAACTACAACATAGGCAGTAGTATAACACCGAAAGTGTGATAAGAGACTTTGGGACACAGGTGGAAAGAGACTTTGGGACACAGGTGGACAGTAGTCTCTCCTTTGATGATCACATCGCCACAGTAGTCAGGAAATCCTTCTACATAGCACACCTCATCACAAAAGGTTTCTCATGCAGAAAAAAAGAGGTCACTGTTCTCCTCTACTCATCACTCATTAGATCCATTATAGAGTACAACGCCCCTTTTGGTATGTACCTCACAAGACATCTACAACAACTGGAAAGGCAGCAGAAATACCTCACAAAGAGGATTACCCGCCTCAAACACATGCCCTACACAGACCGTCTCAAAGCACTCCAGCTTTACTCTGTCGCATATCACCTACTCAGAGGTGATCTCTGCCTAACATACAAAGCTATGTCTGAGCTGTTGGACATGCTCCACTTAAAGAAATCCCAATCCCTCCAAGCTACACACTGTAGGGACCTAAACCTTGTCACCACAATAAACAGAACATGCCGAAGGGATAGATTCCTGTCCCAGAGACTTCCCATACTCCAGAATAAACTACCTATCTCTATCAAACAAAGCTCCTCATTAGCACTCTTCAAGAAAATTCTTGAGGATTGGATGGGAAATAGGAAATTCACCCCGGGGATCACTTTTGTGTCTCTGCTCAACAGTGGCACAGGAAAATAAGTTTCCTGGGTGGCAAAAGCCAGGGTATCTTTTTGACTGGGCTTGTATATGCCCTAGGGCCGATAGCCTAGTGCCTACCTTATTAACCTTTGAGCCTTGCCTAAAAAAGGTAATATAGGGACAGCAAGAGCCTTGGCCAGTATTTAGAAGCATAGGGGCGACAGGCGCAAACAATCTGTAGCAAAGCAACGAGACTTGTCTATCATGTCATCACAGGCAGACAGAGACTGGATCCCCTTTGAATTACACCAGAAGTTCAGCCAATTGTTGAGGTTTATCGTCTTTCTGTGATATTGCAGTATCATGTAGGTGAAGGTAAGATATGCTACTCAAGGTCCGGGTCATACCAGCCTGGGCTATATGATCATAGAGCTACTATACATCTCTTGTCATGTTGTCCTGGGAGGTATGTCTCATATCATTTACACTGACATGTACAAAGAACATGTCATATATGTACCTGTTCTGGAGTGATGTAAGTGCTTGTGTTATGTGGCGGATCATAGCACCTGACAGACAACTGACAGTAACCTTCCTCTTGTTCAGCCGAGTGAGTGGAACTTCTGTGTGCCTGATTATGAAGTCACCTATTACTGGTGTGTTGGGTATGTTGTTTTGCCTTGGGGCCTGTTGTGAGGCACACTGCTTTGGTGTATTATGTGTTTTCTGGCGTGTGCTTGGAGGTGCATGTTGCTTGCTTGTCTGCTTAAGAGGACACTCTCTTTTTCAGATTAATATTTGTATTCTCAGAGTATGGTAATATGGGCGGCCACGGTGGTGCAGCGATTAGCGTTGCCGCCTCACAGCAAGAGGTTCTCCGGTTCGATTCTCGGCTGGGGTGCCTTCTGTGTGGAGTCTGCATGTCCTCCCTGTGATCACGTGGGTTTCCTCCTGGTGCTCCGGTTTCCTCCCACATCCCCAAGACATGCAGTAGGTGGCTTGGACACACTAAATTGGTTCTAGGTGTGAGTGTGTGTGTCCCTTCTGTGGAAGATTGGGCACTGGGCTAGCAACTCGACACCATAAAACTCCACTGCCAATCATGAGCGGACAGATGATACGCTGTGGCGACCCCTAACCTGGAAAAGTCGAAAGAAGAAGAATCTCCGAGTATGGTAATGTGTATTTGTGTGTGTTTTGCTGGTGCTTATATTGTAGGTCTATGTGAGACAGTTGGTGGTGTGGTTGTATGACCCTACTCCTCCTGACTGTATTGTCCAGTATTGGGTTGACAGAGCTTAACCACCGGTTTGACCCTGTGTGTGTGCCAGCATGTTGTGCATCAACCCATATATGATATGGTCATGGCTAGTGCATACAATACACTCACAGTACACCTAGCATGATAAGCCTGCTGAAGTTAGCAAATGTGAAAAAAACCTTTGGGCAAACTGTCAGCAAGTAATGTCTGTATTGCACCCTGTAACTCCATATTGCTTGCTGAAGGGGATTAAGAACCCCACACTTGTCATTGGTGTGTCTGTCTTTCCCTGGGGAGAGAGCAACCTTTTTGGAGAATGTTCACACCCCTTAAAAGTGGTATACTCATATTTGTCAAGTCTGATGATGTCACCATCCTACAAATATACCTGTGGAAAGGTGAAATCCCAGTAATGTGTATAGTGCGTCGTGTAAATGCATACTGCTGTAGTATCATAATATAGTTAGGTAGGGGTTTGAATTCTGCACTTGCCAACTCTGTGTGTGTGTGTGTGTGTGTGTGTGTGTGTGTGTGTGTGTGTGTGTGCTCCCTGGGGAGGAGCAACCTTTTTGGAGAATACTCACACCCCTTTAAAAGTGGCATGCACATTTTTGACAAGTCTGATGATGTCACCATCCTACAAATATACCTGTGAAAAGGTGAAATCCCAGTAATGTGTATAGTGCGTCGTGTAAATGCATACTGCTGTAGTATCATAATGTACTTAGGAAGGAGTTTGAATCTCGCACTTGCTGACTGTGTGTGTGTTCAGGTGTGAGAGTGTGTGTGACACCATTGGTCAATGTGGAGTGGGTTTTGATTTTTCTAGTGTATGACATATCACAATGACAACTGTATGTGCATTACACATGTAAGGTAGCTGTGGGGCACAGCTATATGCATACATGTGACCTCAGTTATTTCATAGGTGGGTACTCTTTCTCCATGAACGCATCTGTTATCTTTGCCAGAGTGTGCTGGCACTTTCCAAACCTTAGGTCACTTCTGTATGCTAGTGACAAGCTTAGCCACTGCAGTGATCCCTGGGCTACGTCTTCTGTTTCACATCCACTCATCACTGATGTTCATCGTGTTACCCTGCTGCAGTCATCACACTTGGGTTATCCTGCTGTCAGGTGGTCCCGCAGTCGGCCCGAGTTCTAAAGTGTTGGTCCGGTGTCGGTTGCTGTCACTTCTTCCCTGACGTCAGTGCGCCAGGGGTATATAAGAGGCATCCGACGCCATTTTCTTGCCTCACGGTGCCCAAAGCAGAAGCAGTTCGCAAGTGCCGGTCGGCCGACACCTTTCTTTTGAAGAGTGTGAATGAGGGTTTATGCTTGAGGTATATTTGAATCCTGTTCCAAAGCAAGCAAAGTCTGGCAAATATGACTAATCATTATAGGTGTGCAACAACCTCTGTGGATCTGCATGCAAACCCTTTATTGCTTATGTGCTCCACAGAGGGATTTCCAAAACCCTTTGGTAATGTGAATATCAAAGGAGAGATGACTAAACACATGGCTCTATGTATACATTAGTACCTGTTCTACATTTTAGGGGCTACTTACCTATGTTGTACTCTGGGGATACTTTGTTTTCTAAAAGTGGATAACTATGCTTTCTTTGGCTTGTAGCTTTACAGCATGAGTTTGACACCAGGTATCTGTCTCTATGATACCCTTTTGGAGGATGTGTGTGTCATCTGGAGAATAAAGTATAGCCCACAGTATGCATTTTCATCAAACGTGGGAGCCATATCCATACTGTGTTTGCTTGTACCTAAGAAAGCTATATGCCAAACAGGAGTGGTCCCAGGACTGAGTGCAGGTGAATACCACTTGTTACTGGCATAGAATTGTATATGGAGGCTGCTAATGTTACTGTGTGTCCTACATCTGTGCGTCAGTTGTCAATCCATCATCTAACAATCGTTTATGGTCAGCCTGAGGTTATGTATAATACCAGAATGTGGGATGGATATGAATTGCTGGTGAGCTATAGCTTGGCTGTGTGGACCTCCCCTCCCTCACCTATAGCCTTGTTTAACTGGCTTGAAGTCTACTAGGTGTCGGAGCCATGATCTGGGCTTTAGAGAACCTAAGTGGGTATGGTGCAGTGTTTGCAGGTTCATAATGTCTCTGTTAATGAGTTCCATAATGCTGTGCTTCATAGCCTTCCCGATAACATTTGTCTGGCTTATAGGGTGAGAGTTTCCAGGATCTGTTGTAGTTCTACCCTTAATCAATTTGTTAACATTTGTACTGGGTGTGACGAGGGTGGACAGGTTTAGGAATAAGTATATTAGAGGGTCAGCCCAGGTTTGAAGGTTAGTAGACCAAGCCAGATAGGCAGGATTAAGTTGGTTTGTACATGTGCTGAGGAGGGATGCAGAGTATATTGTGAAATAAATGCTAAGGATGAGGCCGCCAGGTAACTGGAAAAGAGGAATGCCTAAGATGAGGTTTATGGCTGGGTGAGAGAGGACATGCAGGTGGAGGGTGTGACAGCACAAGATGCAGAGGGCAGGAAGAAATGGAAACAGATGATCTACTGTGGCGACCCCTAATGGGAGCATCCAAAAGAAGAAGACAACGTTGTAGCTCAACCCTTGTGGACTGTGAACACCATTACCATGCGTCATCCACAAGTATGTAACCTGTGGCTGCATCTGGACAGAGTGTTTAGGTGAGTGGTGACTTCATATGTCCGCTTGTGTATGACACAGCCAGGGACACTGTCCAGTACCATTGCCACTGTGGTTTGGATTTTGGTAAAGAGGTGTTTTAACTAGAGTGTCTGTGAATCATCAGGTTTTACATTCTTCAGGTCTGGAAATGTGGCCCTTGTATAACGACAGGGTGGTGAAATCCGCATTCAAACTGTCTGACAAGAAATTGGTAATGTTAGTCAGATAAGTGTACCTTGTGACCATTTACATTAACTGTGACCCAATCTGAGATTTCCCCTGTAGATTATACAAAACACTAAAGAAAGCTTTAGTGTTGTCTTTGGAATCCTTGCCATTTTGTATTTTGAAGCTTGCCTTGTATGTTTATTGAGGGATTATATTTTCCCAATGATACTGACCAGAGATCCCTTCTTGGTATGTAACTCTCTTTTTTTGGTACAACTTCACACCTTCTATTATATATTTAGTTTATGGCAGGGGTCCATGAGACTAATGCACTTTTACTGTATAAGTGAGAATTTCTTGTGTTTGTGATAGCACGGTCCATGCAACCCTGTAGGTGAACAGTGTGCATTACTAAAGGATTATGCAGCTGGGACAGTGTTAACCTTAGTAATGCAAACCAATGACCGATAGCAACAACAGCATCACCCACAGCACAGTGTCAACCCGTGTCGTACACACACATGCGTACTCAAGTTCCAAAATGTGTGTAGTGCAATGCATACTAGCCGCCAGTAGAAACTATGGAGTGTTAATACTGACCAATATAGGGCATGTCACCCTGCCCATGTGTCCAATATGCATGTGCATGCAGACAGTGCACCTCCATCATGTTCACAAATGGACACCTGCACACCTGTGTTGCACACACCCCACACTTACTGTCCACTGTATAACGCATGCTGACACAACAACACACATCAGCCAAGTGGCACATGGGAAAACAAAACACAATTGGAATAAACACTGGTGAAAACAATACAACATTGCTAATTACAGCTTTAATGTATCATGCCTGCTCAGCTACACCTTCAAGGATATCATTACACTTTACTGCTGACAACATGCTACACATCCAACCATTGCTGTACTTTATTAAAGTCACCCTGTGCATCAGCACCATGTTAGCCTGTTCCTGCATCAGTGTTACAGATGACAGGAGGTGGCACAGGTTTCATCATATGCACAGGATGTGTTGTTGGTTTGCCAGATGCCTACTCTGAGCCATACAATCGACGTGTGTGTGTGTGAGGGCCATGAGTACTGTTATGGGCCAATGTTGATGTAATGTGTGCGGGTGTATGTTTGCCCTAGGTTTTTGGTTTGTGTGTCTGCAGGCACACAGTTCCACCATGTGGCTGCCATATATGGGGATTTGTGAGACAGCTACAGACTGTACCTGGCAGGCTTTAAAGATCACGGTCTCTGGTCATGGATATGGAGCCTATGCCTGGCATGGGTGCTACAGACCGTGTCAGGTATTAATCCAGATTGACTATCTGGATTGACTATCCGAAGAGGTTGACATATGTCCACTGGATCCAGGTCCCTGCTGGGACTGGCCAGAGCCATGTGCACATGGTCTGCTAGGACAGTCTATGGACAGCTCCCCCCCAACATTGCTGGGGCTGGTACTGGCACTACGGTAGCGGCTGTGACTTGCTGGACGTCCACGACGACCTCCAGCTGCTAATGTTGCTGGCATACGTCCACGTCTACGTCTAAACCGTCCCGCACTGTCCTGACACATGGACATGACATTGTGGAGGACATCCAATGTCTCACCCCAACGTCTATCAGTGACCTCAGTGTAGTTACATATGGCACCTGCTAGGTCACGGATACTGTCATTTACAGAGGTGTAGTGAGCCCAATGTGCCCTTAGCCCCTGTCTGGTGTACCGCTCCATTCGTGTCTGTGCCTCCATGACGGCCTGGAATATGTGTGTGGTAGAAAGAGGTGTGGCACGTCCGCCAGGGGCATGATGACCATCAGTGCTCTGACGAGAACCCCTGGGCATCTGCCTATGTGGTACCGTTCCAGACATGTGGCTATGGCTGCTGTATCCTGATACGTGTGCCATAGATACCACTCTGTCCTGGCCAGGGCCAACCGTACACTGTTCCTCAGCTAAGGGCAATGGTGATGATGGATGTACAGGCAGTATGACTGTGTGCATGGATGGGGTGGAGACTTGTGTACTGTCAATTGGTGGCCCAACAACAGACCCTGACAAACCTGCCTGTGCCTCAACACACCTATCCTCATCATCACTGTCTGTCTCAGTGACATCAGGCTCCTGCTGTACTGAACCAGCCGTACCCTATGAGAGGAAAACAGGAAACACACTTTAAGACCTGAACATGACTTCAGACCACATGCACACTTGCGCACATGCACACACACAAAATTACACTCCTCCCTAAAGCAGACAGACACACACACACAAAACACCAGCAATCACAGAACATACACAATATCAGGTGATGGTGGGGTACAGTATCACAAGTGGGGTACAGTATCACAAGCAAAAGAGTCCTATCACACATGTCAGCATGCAGGACATGTGTTGCTCAACAGCATGCAGTGCATGTGTAGTCAGTCCTTGTTACTAACGGTATGCATGGCTTTGATGCATGTGTTTTATTATTAGGTGATGGCCCTCCCCGTGGAACACAATGCATACATGGATACAACATTGCTGTGCAGGTATTCATAACCCTGTAATATACTGTGCACCATAAGTGACAGGTGTACATACCATTGGTGGATGTGTATGTGTGTCAGATAGGTATCCAATGCTGATTACAGCCTGTGTGTCTTTAGCAAATAATTGTGGACACATTTTTAGCACATGCATGATGAGTATTCACACATCATCATCAGTGGTGCATGGATAATTGATGGAATACCATTCGGCCACATACCCAATGTACGGTACTTATGGTGAGTGTAGATCATATTATAGACATGCCAGTCTCATCCATGACATGGCATGCTAAAACACAACTACATATTTAAACTCTACACATACCCAGTATGTGTCATATGACCTAGCCACTCAGTAGCATCACAAGGCATATATGTGTCAGTTGTGCAAATGGTGAATGGTATGCATACTGCTTAGAGGTACATATGTGTGCACACACGCATCATTATGGTGTGTGGCAATGACAGCTTTGTGTAGTACTGTGGTTAAAATAACTGGATGGGATATAGTACCATAAGCCATCATCATGAAGCATCAGGTGGTCACTCAAGGCTACAAATGTTTCACAAACCAGCACTAATCATGCTGTGCCGGAACTGTACTAGCTTGGCTAAATTCACCATTTCACAACCAGTTGTTACGTGAGTTTGTAAGGAGGCGAATAAGGAACATTCCCTGACATGAATGTGTAGTGTGTTGCAGAGTGTTTAAATGCCCAAGGATAGGCCTCTACCCCTCGGGTATATTATGTGTAATGTGTGGATGACATTTTGGATACTGGAGTGTGTCTTTACAGAGGGTTTGGGAATCCTTTATGTGTAGCATGTTAAAATGCTCTGTGTATGACGTGTATGTTATGTGCATGTTGAGTATCAACTGTGCCTATCCAATGGTCACTACAGTCTAGCCACATTTGTTTGAGATGGTCTGGGTACTGCATGTGTTTGAGGCAGCTAGTCACATTTGTGAGATGTGCGTGCTCTTACACCAAACATGCACAGCATGCATTATGGGTAGGTGTTACATGTGTACATGGCCTACACCTTAACTATGACATGCTCTTTTTATTTACAATAATAAATGTAGAACACACTCACCAGCATCTGTCCGCTGCCTTGATGTCACCCCAGAGGGACCTACATAGAGATGAGGCAGTTTTTCAGTGGCATGCTACTGTGTGTTTGCAATCTTACAGTGCAACAAGAGTTTACATTCACAGGGCTACAGATTATGTTCCAAATGATCAGTATTGCACAACAGGCTCCACATCTTTGAACGACACACTCCACGTCTCACATATGCATAATGTACCAATACAGATAACAGTAGTCTACAGATATGCCATGTTACCTGCATGCTCCATGTGTGCTTGCTGGGTGGCTCCAACCTCCATCATGGTGTTTGTCTGCTGCTGTTGTTGTTGGGCAGGTGCCAACAGGCTCAGGAGCAGCTCCTCCACTCTGGTGAGGGGGGGGGGGAATGGATATCAACACCACCTCCTCTTGCAAGCTGTTGTCTACGCACATCAGTGGCAAGCTGACGGACATGTCTGAGAAGATCACTGCAGTGGTGGCATGCCTGCTCATATGTCTGGTTATACAGGCCTACCTCATTGACCCTGTGGACAACATCTTGCCACATTGCAGTACGCTCCTGTTCGTCCTGGCTGGTTCATGAGAACATGAAACGGTAGTGCTGAATCATACTGCTAGTAATGATATCATCTTTAGTACTGTAACTGGGGTTCCTGCGATGGGCCATGATCCTTGGAAGACATAAATACAAAAATATGTCTGAGCAAGTCATATGGCACATTTAACATTATACACTGCAGATATCACTGAACTGCCATATATAGCGACCTATAAGCTAACCGAGAGTGAAACACTGTAACTGCCACTTATCACTGCTCACCCCATAACTGCTTGAAAGTGCCTTGCTCACTCTCTATCTAATGAACCATGTTCTGTACAGCAACAAAATAAAATCACTATAAAAGACTATACAAGAGTACCTGGCACACTGTATGTAATACGATGCACCAACTAGCCACAGCAGATATACATCAAGCTGATGTGTAAAGAAATATATCATCCAACACAATCAGTGTAAGGTCCAGTAAATGTATTACTATTATACCACACAACTTGTTAATGCCAAACCCGTGGCACAAAATATGTGCACAATTAGGAATGTAGGTCACATATTGCTGTAGTACACTATGAATTTTGATAGATACGCAGTTATATGTTTTACCACACATATGTCAAATGACATGTTACAAACATACCCACACACACACATCAGACATAATTACAGGACACAAAGGCATGACAACCCAGATAAAGTTTCACTGTGTACTATACTGTGTGTCAGTACTTGCACAACCTTAATCTTGAGAAATGTAATCTGTGATGAATACAGGGACCACACAAAACAGTGGATGCAAGCAATGTGGACATACACCATACTTTGTTGTACAGGCCCAGAGCTTCAAGTAGTACTACAGTACACACATGATTTGCATTCAACATCGGTACCAATCAGTAATCATAAATGTAGTACTTTAGCCTCCAATGACGCACCCTAGTTAAAAGCAAGGGACTTAATCACACTGTATGCAATAGCACTTGTTCTGCCTAGCAGCAGAATACAGAGATTTTGCTAGGGTCAAAGCAAGGACCCATAATACCATAACATAAACAGTTTCCCACTAAGCTATCCCACAGATACATATATTTGACGTATTCACAAACATATTGACCATCACAGTCAGTCAACAGTACAGAGAATCTATTGCAACAAGTAGATGTAGGTGTGTGAGTATGTGTGTGTATGCATATATGTATGTATATATATATATATATATATATATATATATATATATATATACACACACACACACACACATCCATTTGTCTACATATACATATGTATATGTAGGCACATATACATTTCACCTTTCATAGTGAGAATATCAATTATATAAAGGATGTAAGGTGTACAGTAATGTAATAAAATCGCACAGTCTTGGGATCAATGCATTGAAGGTGTTCACAGCCCAGGTAGCTTTAGCAGGCCTTACTGTCTTCAACATTGCAAACTGAACAAACCACCCACAGTGTTTAACCACCACATGTCATGTACCAGCACTGTATGCTGTCTTGTTTGCCACACACTAATACCTACATACAAATATGCGCGTACTAACCTTCACCAACATATATATCCCCCCCCCTTCACAAACAGTTGCAATATGTACCCTGCTCTATGCACATATACAGATGTGAATGTATATCACACATATATATTTCTCCGTATGTGTGTGGCATACACACACAAGATCCACACTGTTGTAAGTCCCTGGACCTCACAGCTGAACTGTTGGGCCTTGTTGCAACATCTACAGATGTCACATATGAACACACACTAACGTTAGGGGGGGTATATATGGCAACAGATGCTAGATAAGCATACTAGACTTCTACAGCAGTTGCCAATGGTAAGCTACACTTTAATATGACTATCATGCATGTGTTGTTTTCTCACACCCATGTTTATATAATGTTAGCGCTAATCCCCCCCAACAGCCATTGGCCACACTAGTGTACAGAACACAGATAACATGGATCGGATCTTTGCCATTTAATGCTGAGCTACACATTTCACAGGTATGTCCCACTAACCACAGGTACACACACTATTGCCCGTAGCATTAGTTGAGCAGAACATTTGTGCATAAAGAAGTACTGCTGCCACATATGAATGGTTCACATTATGTAGACTATTCTTCAATAACATCTACTACATGCCAGTAAATACATATGTGTCACATACCTTTCCTTTGTATGATTTGGTAATATTTCTTTTTCCTTTTCTCTGTCTCTCTGTCAGTCTCTGCAATAGAGTGGTTGAGTTTGTTGGCAGAGATTGCAGCCTGCTTTTGTAGGAATTTGCACATGAGCATGTGATGGCCTCTGCACAAATTAGTGGCCACCATTTGCTAATTGCCTGCTGCGTAGCAATTGCAGTAATCACTGTCATAGCAACCCAGTACTATAAATTGGTGACTCGTGTAGCCATGGCCCTTTCAGCTTTCCAAGATGGAGATCATCCTTGTTTGCTGTAGACATCATTGTTTAAGACAGAAGGTTGGTATAGTTGTTACATCAGAAGCCAGGGGTGTAGACAGAGATTTAGATTTTGTACTCAGACCTAATGTTGCTGCTTCCAGTACCCACTTGTCAGTGTAAATGTACTCACCCCTCAAAATGCTACCCCACGATACATGGAAAGATGTACTTTTTTTCAACTGTTACAATTAACTGCCATACAAAGCTAGTTATTGAGATGTATTCCTTTGGCACAAGAATTGTTTGTGAACTGCTATACTGTGAATATTCATTTACTCAGTTCTAAACAGTTTGTGCTTTTTTAGTGTTCACATTAGCAAAAGCTGCTCAGAAAAACTGGACACATTTCAGTACTTTGAGTATGCTTACCTACATCCTTGGTAGACCCTGCACACACAGGTGTATTCTACATTTGGGTAGGGTTGCAGAAGTACTGAGCGCGTAAGTAGTATTGTGTGGATTTTATCTTGCTGGACATACAGGGTTGCTGTGTACATGTTAGTTTATCAAGGCAAATAGTCTGTCTGCGAAACTCCCAACTGTGGACCTATCCAAATGATAGCCAGAGAATAGCCTGTTATTTTTTGTCTGTTCACCACACAGGTCTTTTCAGCAATAGAGCAGTGGCATTTTTACAGTTGGTTGCTACCAGTACATGGCTACATCCATTTGTATTTCTACATAAGGGTATGCTTCCAAAACTCCTTCCAAAGCTGTTTGCACCGTGTGTAACAGCAGAAAGGCCTCTGTGTTTCTGCCTCTGGCAGACCTCACAACCAATCAGGTACATATTTGAACAGACTCTGGGAAAAGTCAAGAAAAAGTCAGGGACAATCAGGGACACCTTTAAAATATTAGTGCCATTAAATTGAGACATTGAGAGAATCAGAGCATATGAATTAATACACCTTTTCTGAAGTAAAAGAACTGTCTAACTCTTAATTATTGCCATTATTCATTAAGTGAAATTCACCACCTTTCTGGCCAAAGTCAGTAGTTTTCGGAGGGATTTTGAGGGACAGAACTAAAATTTGTGTCAAAATCAGGGACATCCCTGAAAGTTAGGGACAGTTGGGAGGTATGGCCTCTGCCCTAAACAGATATGCCAGTGTTTGTCCTGCTGTGATATTGTGTGGGGTTGTAAAGTGATGGTGTATCATTATTTCCTGCTAGAATGGCTTCTTCTCTTATCACAGTCATGTAATGTAATCCCACAACAACTGTTGGTCAACATCCACAGAACAAGTTGTGTGGCATGGTATTCCTATTTTTCCTTTTCATTCACTCATTCTGATGCATGATGTAATTATTTAAGCACAAACTTGATGTATATCTACCGTGGCTTACTGGTACTTATGTTGTGTAGTGTGTGCAAGGTCCGGGGTTCGGGACTTAGGTGTTTTATTTTGCTCCTGAGCAGAACAAGGGTCCTCACATACAGAGTGACTAAGGCAATATTAAGCAGTTGTAAGCGGGTTTGCGCATTGCTGCGCATTGCTTGGCCAAACGCAAACAAGCGCAAACCTGCTCACTACTGCTTAATATTGCTTACTCCCGCTCACCCCCGCGCTCGTTTCTTTGAAAGAAAAGAAAAATGGGGCGATAGGAAAGTGGTGAAAAAGAGGCACAAAGAGGGAAAGACAGCAGGGAAAATAGCTCTGATGTGCAGGATGGGTGTAGGGAAGGTCCATAGCTACCCATTTCTTCAACAGCTGTGATATGCAATAAATTTGGTGGTAGATATGAAACCTTCAACCCCTGAGAGAAGGGTGAGGACAACAAAGTATGTTGTAATGTCAGTTAAATAACAGTTCATGTGTCCAGTGGACATGTGTGCAAAATGGGCAGCTATGTATGGGGCGTAGTTTTTTTTTTTTTTTTTTTTTTTTTTTTTTGGGAGCAGATTGACCTTTTTTTTTTTTTTTTTTTTTTTTTCAGGTGAGCGTGGAATGTGGGGTAGGGGAAGTAGTTATATTTGGGGAGGTAGGTTGGGGAGGTAAACAGACAAGATGCATACAGGTGTGGTATATGACACATGGGTGAACACCTTTGACGGGGAGGGATGTTTGGAAATCGCAAGCCCATGAGCCCCCCGATGGAAACAGTGGGACTGAGGTCCCCACCCATGGGCAGTCACCACTGCACCTTCACGGCCCAGAGGGTGGCTGTGCTGGGGGCTGTGTAGGAGGGGCAGGCTGATCCGGGAGTTGCGCCACTCGGGCCTTAAGCTGGCGTAGAGGGTCTGCAACAGAATGTTCAATCTCTCTGCGCACCACAGCCCGGACTGTTTGAAGGGTGATAGGTGCCCCTCCTCCCCCCATGCTTGCATGGGGGGGGGGGAGCCCCTTCCCCTGCAGCGCTTCCACCCGAAGGTGGCACAGGATCAACGGAGGGAGGAGGCCCCAGGCTGGGCACCATATCTGTTGGTGCCAGGTGCCATGGCCAGCTGAGGTGAGACAGATGTGTCCGCTTGGACCGGCCTTCCCATACGAACTATGTTTTGGAGAGTTTAATAAAGATATGGGTTAATAACAGTCAACAGCATTCCCAATTAGTTATAACAGCATGCAGAAGTATTCCCATTAACCCAACACACCAGATTTTCAACAGTTGAAAAGCAAGCATAACACATGCATATATAGAACAATAGTGGACATTACAACAGCATGCAGGTTGAATTGATGGCAACAGGCCACCTTTAACAGGGCACATGCATAAAAATTAATGCAAATATTTATAAACCAATAGGGCATATGTCCCAACAAATGTTTTGAGATTAGACATACTGATTGAAGTGTGAAATTGCATTTTTTTATGCACATACAGTAGGGTGGGAAAAAATAGCTCAATTAACTTATATCCTTCTAGTTTTCGCTACATTCCTATTAACTGCAGTTATATGTCCCTTACATGTATTATTACACTACCCAATGTCCTTCTATTGTGCAATTGGATTTTGCTAGATCATTATATACATGAGCTGTATCTTACATACAATCTGTCCAAGATGCAGATGTTACTACAACATATTTTGAGAGTTGCTCACACACACTACTGCTAAGATGGTACACTGACAGATATACTTTCATATAATTATCTAGATATGTTCAGGTGAAAGTATCCGTTATATGTTAACAGCTCCCTACATTTCTGGCAGCACACTGAAATTTCTGGGGAACACAATACCAAGCTACTCATGTGCCAGATTAACCTGTACATGCTGGCCATGAACCAACAGTTGAGGGCTGTACATATGCATACAAGCTACTGGCACTCCCTTCATCCACATTATATGGGCTTACACAAGTGTGGGTTGACACTGCTTAATACAACACTATTTGTAGAATGCAACAGTACAACAACATATCAAAGAAAATGACACAGACACACTCCATGAATCATACATTTATTAAAGGATTATTATACCTTTATTTATTGGGTTAAAAGACTTTTTGAAGGCTCTCTCATTATTTTATATAACAGTACATGCAGAATAATTACTAACCTGCCTGATAACGCAGCCTTTGCAGCCTGTCTTCATGGGCTTGCTGGTTCGTAGCCCGGACACCTGCAGCTGTGAAGTAAATGCAGTGATATTGAGACATACCTATCCATAGTATAGACGAGCATAGCAATTCTTAACTACTTAATACAATGGCTACTTACTCAGTACTGGGGCATTACGCATTGTACGGGATTCCTGGATCCACTGGTCCAGTCGATCCTCACTACGTCGCTTCAGGTCAGAATAATGGTACCTGACTTGCTCACCAGTCCGAAGAACACCAGTGGCACTGGTGAGATCACGGGCAAGACTGTTCCAGGCCTCCGTTTTTATATTGGGTATCCTGGTACTGGCCCCGCAGGAGTGTTTCCTCATGATTGTGGACAAGGAGCCAAACCATTACTTTGGACTCCTCGATGCCCCAGCGTTGCGCTCTAACTCGAGTGCCTTCTCCAACACCAGCCATGCTGACTGCAGAAGGAAGCTACAACCAGTTATAGCAAGTATTCCTGCCTGTGGAGCTTAAATATGCCTCATTTCCTGCACTTATTTGTGATTGGCCAGTTTTGGAAACCTCAGCTGTAGGCACGCCTGCTTAGCTGATGTTGGCAATGTTTAAAATTCCTTTGATAGATATGTGTCTGTTGAAAGTGCATGTTTATGAAATGCTGTCATGGCTTAGTGGTTAAGTACTGTGACTGTAGTGCACAGTATCCAGAGTTCGAGCCCTGTCACTGCTTTTTATTTTCCTACTGGGCAGACCTGACTGGTTAGGGTACAGTAAAGGAGGTGTGGCAGATTTTAACCGACTTTGCTCAACTTTGCCCAACGTTGCGCTGGTTATCGCGGTGCGCAGCTACGCGCAAATATGTTGTGGTTGCCCAGGTTAGCGTGGTGCCCAGCTACGCGCAAAGACATTGCGCAGGTTAACGCGGTGCGCAACTACGCGTAATTGGATTTAAATATGCTCAATACTGGTAAAATGTGCTTAGTAGTACTTTATATTGCTTAAAATAGGGTACTCATGCCTCAGAATGCATAACCCTTTCACCTTCATATATATATATATATATATATATATATATATATATATATATATATAAATTCGTTCACTACTACATTTAACATTTCAATGTTTTTTTTACAAAACTCATACATAAAAAATATCAGGAAATATTTTTGTATACAGATTTCCAACATAAAATAGAACGTGCAGTAGTGGGACACGAACCTGGAATGCCTCCTATTTGTGTGAAGGCTCTAACCACTGCTTTATCGCTGTTTTGCTTAATTTGCATATATTTTTCTTATTATCCTCTTCTGGTGTCTAAGCTGCTAACTGTAGCTAAGCAATGGACAAACCCGCGCAAATACGGGCAGCTATATCGGATGAAATAAAAAAAAAAATAAAACTCTTTATTTTTAATTTTGTCAATTGTTTAACATGTGGGGGAGTGTAGTGTTACATTGTGTACATGTGAGTGAACTCGCTCATTTAACTCGAAGTTGCGGTGTTTCTTCATTGCAGGGGAGTGGATTTTTGGACTGCTTGGCAGTCCGACACGCCCCCTACACTCATCCATGCTCCGTGTAAGCTTTAGAGTTGAGGCAGCACACCCTCATTAATATGCATGGCGCGCTGCCGTCATACTCTTAGACTGGCGCTTCTGTGTAAGACTAATCTAGTCTTACACGGAAGATTAGTAAATGTGGGGGTTTGTCTTTTTCTTATTCCTTCTTGGTAATTTTGATATTTCTTTAACTTTGAAGCTGTCTATAGACCTTTTTATCCTTCTGTTTCTACCCTTTTGGTAATTTTTAAGTACCATTGGTGGTACAGTCTTTCTTCCTACCCTTGTGGTATTTCTTAAATACAGTCGTTGGTATTTTTTTCTTCTTCCTTTTCATCTAACTTGTGTGCTTTTTGATATATATTTAGACATGGGTATTGTAGAACTATAGACATATTAGACATAGATATAATAGAAGCAGAACTCTTTTTGCCTTAGTTTTTCTATCTGACTTGTGTGCATCTTGTTCATGACATCGGATAAAAAGGGCACGTCGGGGTTTAAACATTGTACTTCATGTAAGGGTAAACTGCCTAACAGTGATTCCCATGATGACTGTGTTTATTGTTTTGGTGTACCCCATCTCTCGGCGCAACCGCCTTGTGTGATTTGTCAAAGTTTTAGTCCGTGCACCTTGAACGAGCGCAAAAACTAATTCTGAAGGGCCTCCTTAAGTCGCCCTTTTCAGAGGCCCATTCTGCGACTGAGGTCTCATCCCCTCCAACCAAGGATAAGAAAAGGTCCCACTGTGTTCCCTCGTCATCTTCTGGTGACAGGGCAAACCTGTAAAGTCTAAGGTACATAAATTGTCTTCGGAGCATAAGTCTGCCTAATCGGCACTGACCTCTTCTGCTCAGACTATGACTGTTTCTGTATTGGTGCCAGGTACGACTCCGATACTGCCTACGGCACAGACTACTGACTTTCCAAAGATTACTACAATTTCAGCACAGTGCACACCTTCGATGCCTGTCTCTGTGATTACAGTTGCTACTGAACCTTGTGTGTCAGCTCTGAGTGCCCCTTCAGCACCGAGCCCTTTCACGGTCCCAATAACGACAACTTTGACGCCACTTCTTCCAGTCTCCAAACATGAGACCGGTGCTGGTGGATACCACACCACGGACCCGATACTTTCCATCAACAGATCCGTTTCTAGGGCAAGTATATAGTCCATTTCTAGAACAACCTGACTCCCCATTGGGAGTATCCACTAGATCCACCAGGAGCTTTTCCAAGTTTGACGTGGTGCATCTTGTGGATCAGCTGTTGACAGCCAGGGGGATACCCACTCCATCTAAGACCCATCCACCTGCAGGACTTTGGTTGGTTTCTCCACTGACTCCATCCTCCTCTCCTCCTTTGACCATACCAGTTCCAGAGTCCTCAGCTCTGATGTCCTTTTTGGAACCTCCCCGTCTCTGCGCCTGTAGTGGACCTCACTGGGGCTCCGGGAGTCTCCCTTTGGCCTTCGGTCTCCTCTGAACCGGGCATTCCTCAACCCCGTGATTGGGCTGCAGGCTCTTCAGCTCTTGGTACGGTTCATAGGTAGATACTAGGCTATCGGCCCTGGGACCTATACAAGCCCAGCCAAAAAAGGTACCCTGGCTTTCACCACCCAAGAAAATTATTTTCCTGTGCCACTGTCGAGCAGAGCCACAGAGGTGATCCCCGGGGTGAATTTTCCTATTTCCCATCCAATCATCAAAATTTTTCTTGGAGTGCTAATGAGGAGCTTTGTTTGATATAGATAGGTAGTTTATTCCAGAGTATGGGAAGTCTCTGGGACAGGAATCTATCCCTCCGGCATGTTCTGTTTATTGTGGTGACAAGGTTCCGAGTGTGTCTCCGGTTCTGTCCATGGTGCTGGGAGTTCTGTCTGTACCGATCCTGCTTGAGGTTCCACCCTTGGGAGTGGGTTCGACAGAGCGGGGTGTGACCCCGGTTCTGAGGTTGTCCTTTCTCAGTTCCGGGCTCCCATCCCTCTTCAGGCAAACCTGCTTTCCGAGCTGTGGAGGGGGCACTTGCTTCTGGAATCATTCCACCGACATCGGAACCCAAGACCTCTTTTCCCCCTGAGCTACAGCTGACACAAGCCACCACCCTGAGACACCGGGTAGTAGTCGCAGGAGACCCCGTTACAGGGCATTCCTCTTCAGAGGCCTCCTCAGAAGCCCCAGCTGTGGAGCCCCCATGGAAGAGATTGTGTAAGTGGAAGCACGTAGACTCCTCTGAAGAGTCTCTGACAGAGGATACGGATTTCAATGAAGGTGAAGTGTCCCCACGGTCACTCCCTGATGATGTCTCCTTTAGAGACATCTTTGAAGTGTTGAAACAGAGGGGTGATTGGAAGCCCACTAACCCTTCTTCTGAGGAGTCCATGTTTCTGCAGGCTTTCCATGCCTGGCCATCTACCTTTTGGGTGACCTCACCTGCAGATGAGCTGGTACAACTCGTGGTGCAGTGCACCTGGAAGAACATTGATTCTGTTGAGTCGATCCCTCTGAGACCTGACAAGATACTATCCAACTCTGAGGAAAACCCACATTGGTCAAGAAGTTTACCAGTTGATACTGTGGTGGTAGCGGTGGCCACGAAAAGGAATCTCGCTGAAGAGAGTCATGCTGTTCATCCGCCCAACAGAGTCCCGGGCTGTGGACAGATTAAGGGAGTGAGTTTTTGCTTCAACTTTTGCCATACGGTCTCTGAATTACTTGGCACATTTTACGAGGCTCCAAAGAGACTTGGTTTCCAAACTCTAGCAGTACAAATGTCTGACAAGGTAAGGGACAAAGTTGCCTCGCAGCTCACAACCCTGGAAGCTATCTCCAATTCGTCCATGAGGTTGCTCTCACATGTAACCAAAGGGGCAGCTAGAGTGGCGGGTTCAGGCATTTGCGGACTTTGCGGACCCTTTCAAGTCTTCCTTCCTGAACGCTCCAATCGAAGCTTCTTTCCTTTTTGGCCCCAAGGTGAAAGACACCCTGACCAGGTGTGAGCAGGATGGTAAAACCCTGTCTGTTGTCAGTCTAAGTTATTCCAATCCTCAGCTTTCCTTTTCCAGGAACCAGAGGAGCGGAAGAATGTCACAAAATATCTCTGGGTCCTTTCCGTGCCAAACATGGTGATGATACCCCCAATGGCAGAGGGGTTAATTTTGGAAGACACCCCTACCCAAGGCAGAGGGGGTCCGTGTAATTGGGGACCCAGGGAGTCTTTCTCTGGGCAGCCTTACCAGCGCTCCTAAAGAGCAGCCCGATTGCTTTCCTCTGGAAGCAGTCGGGGGACGTTTCTCTCTGCACCACGCTGCCTTGCATTCAATAACTTCCATCCGTTGGGTGCAGAAGATCATAACCAGAGGCTACACCATTCCCCTCATCACTTATCCAAAACTTTTGACAAAACTTCCCGACGTTCCACCCAGTCAAAGGGAAGAAGCAGTTGCAGAAATAAAAAAGCTGCATCAAAAAAGAGTCATCCAGATAGTCCCACCAGAGCAATGCGGATCTGGATTCTACTCAAGATTCTTTTTGGTGCCAGAAAAAACAGGGTCTTGAGACCAATTCTGGATCTCAGCAATTTGAACAAGTCCGTTGTCCAAACAAAATTCCGGATGGTGTCAGTTCAGTCCATTCTCCCTTTTCTAAGGGAAGGCGATTGGATGTGCTCGATAGATCTCCGGGACACGTATTACCACATCTAAATGGACAAATGCTCCAGGAGTCTACTTCATTTCCGGCTAGGAGTCAATAACTACCAGTTTCTTGCCCTGCCGTTCAGACTCTCTACAGCCCCCAGAGTGTTCACAAAGTGCATGGTAATGGTTACAGCTCACTTGAGGCTGCAAGGATTCCGGGTGTTTCTGTATTTGGACGATTGGCTCCTTACTGCCCCTACCAAGCATTTTCTGGTAACAGCCCTGCCATTTACTCTTTCCCTGGCAAGACTTTTGCGGATAACGATAAACTGGGAGAAATACAACCTTGCTGCTCCAACTCAGAACATAGAATTTATTGGAGCAGTCTTTGACATCCGTTCTTGTCTGGTGTCTCTCCCAGCTCACAGACTTCAGAGATTGAGGTTCCAGTTCCGTGTGATACTCTGTCAAAACAAAGCCTCAGCAAGGGAGGTTCTTCAGGTTTTAGGATCTATGGCAGCTTTCATACCAATAGTGCCTCTTGCGAAACTGTATATGCGAATACTTCAATGGCTTCTGTTATCTCAATGGTTTCCGAATTACCACTCTCTATGCTTTCAAATTCAGGTGACTAATTGTTTTAAGCAGGACCTTCTTTGGTGGATGAGGCCAGACACAGAACTTTGGAGCTGTCCGTTCCACCCCCCCAACCCAAGGCCATTGTGACCACAGATGTTTCCCTGATAGGGTGGGGGCGGCCATTTCCAGGGAAAGACAGTCCAAGGCGCTTGGTCCATTTTGGAGACTAACCTGCATATCAGCGTTCTAGAACCGAGAGCGGTGCTGTTAGTGTTGCAAGCATTCCGATCTGTTCTTCCTTGGGGAATGATCGCAATTCAATCTGGCATGTCAGTAGTCTGGTATATCAACAAGCAAGGAGGAACCAAGTCCTACCCCCTGTGTCGAGAGGCCATGAGAATTTGGCAGTGGGTGATAGCTTCCAGCCGCTTTATGATAGCAACGCATATCCCTGGGATTTCCAACGTGATCACAGACAAGCTGAGCAGATGCATTCTCCTGCCTCACCAGTGGTCCCTCAATTCCGACGTAGCGGCAAAAATTTTCAGCCATCGGGGCTAGTTTTGCTGTGACTTATTCTCCTCCCCATCAAACAACAAATGCAACAGCTGTTTTGCCCTGAGGGATACTCTGATTCACGATTGGCCCACGGGACTGCTATATGCCTATCTCCCATCCGATTACCCAATTCATAAAGAAAGCTATTCGGTTGAAATGCAAAGTGATCCTCATTGCCCCCTTTTGGCCTTGACGAGTTTGGTTCCCCTTCCTTCAGCCTCCTCTGTTATGTCGACTGTGGATTCTGAACCCTTTTCCAGATTTGATTTCTCACTCCAAGGGTTGTCACCTGAACCTATCCAGTCTCAAGCTGACAGCTTGGCTTCTCCACTTCCGTTAATCACCAGGCAGGATAACCTTCCCTCACCTGTACGTGACATTATCCTGGCCTCTCTCAAACCATCCACCAGAAGACTGTATCTAGACAAATGGAAGAGGTTCTCTATTTCATCTAAGAAAAGGAGGCTAGACCTATACTCTGCTCCAGTTATAGCAGTTTATCTGTCAAAATTCATCGAAGATGGAGCTGCAGCTTCTACCATATGAGTACATCTAGCGGCTTTCACTAACTTTCATGATGGGTTGGATAATTCTCCACTCCTCTCGCTTCGGTTATGCAAAACCTTTCTTAATGGGATCTCCCACATCAGGCCTCCAATCGGACAACCTATAGAGCCATGGAACTTCACGTTAGTTCTTCAGTCCTTAACCCCCTTTTGAACCTGCAGCGAAGTGTGACCTCAAATTTTTATCTTGGCAGTCCCTTTTCCTGGTAGCCATCACGTCAGCCAGACGAATTTTAGAGCTTCAGACATTGTACATTAAAAGGCGCTATTTAATCTTCCACAAGGACAGAGTATCATGCCGGACAACCCTATCTTTTCTCCCCAAAGTTATTTGAGATTTTTCCATCAATCAAACCATTGATTTGCCAGTATTTTTCCCAAGTTTTATTAGTAAAGGGGAAATACTATCTACATTCTTTGGATGTACACAGACAACTGAGGTTTTATTTAGACAGAACTGAAGCAATACGTAAAACTGACAAACATTTCATTTCCTTCTCAGGACCTAGAATGGGAAATTCTGCCTACAAGGTCACTTTATCAAAATGGCTAAGGGACTGCATACGCTACATCTGTTCACTTGCAAAAAAGTCTATACCACATAATGTTAAAGCCCACTCTACCGAATCTGTGGCAGCACCTGTAGCCTTCCATTTGAGAGCATCTATGGATGATTTTTGTGCAGCAGCTACATTGGCTGACTCACACACTTTTATTAATCATTACAAATTGGAAGTGGTCTCCACAGGGAGAGCTGCCTTTGGCTCAGTGGTGCTCAGGGACATTCTTCCATAAGAGTCGTCCAAGGAACACAAGGTAGCTGGGGATTCGTCCCACCAGTGATGAATGGAAAGAAGATTAACAACATCAGATAAAGAAGTTGTCTTACCATAACGTTCCATCTGTGTTGATCTTCTTTCATTCATCACTTCCCACCCTCCTTCCCCCTCCAAAGGCTCCTAGGGGATACTTTGGGTCCAAGTGGTGAGTTGGGGCATTTGCGCAGAAATGGCCTCTGCTTTACTAGTACAAGCTGGGCAACCTCGATCTGAGGTAACAGGGAGAAAGGCACTATGTGTAATAGCTTAGCTCGAGAGTTTTTTGGCTGGTGTGAGCTTGGTATTAGGTTGACTGTGTTAGAGGGCTCAGAACCGAACCCATTAGTGATGAATGAAAGATCATCAACAACACAGATGGAATGTTATGGTAAGACATAACTTCTTTTTTTTTTATATTCCATGAGGACAGGGTGTCCTTGCATATACTAATCCTTCTTTTATGCCTAAGGTGGTTAATAAGTTGTCACTTAATCAGTCTATTAATTTGCCTACTTTTTTCCCTTCTCCACAGTCTGACAGTGAGAGGGGTGCTACATACTTTGGATGTGAATAGACAGCTCAGATTTTATTTGGATAAGACTAAAGCTATCAGAAAATCTGATCAGTTGTTTCCTTTCATCCTAGGTCTTTAGGACTGGCTGTTTCATCCTAGGTCTTTAGGACTGGCCGTTTCCAAGTAAACTATTTCTACTAGGATTTCAAAGGCTGTTTCTTTTTGTTACACTTTTGATGGTGAGATCTTCCTTCTGTAAAGGCTCATTCTACTAAAGTTGTGGCTTCTTCTGGTGCTTTTTTTAAGGGCTTGGACACATTCTATTCTAGAAGCAGCTACCAGGACATCTGTGCTTAATTATATGTGTGTGTGTGTGTGTGTGTGTGTATATGTGTATATATATATATATATATATATATATATATATATATATATATATATGTGTATATGTGTGTATATATATATATATATATATATATATATATATATATATATATATAAAATATTTGTATATATATATGGGGTCCATTAATTTGTTGGTCTACGTGTTGTGAATACCTTATTGACAGCTTATAATTGAATGTCCGTTTCAGTGAACGAGCACATCACCGGATTTAAATTCATTATAGTTGGCCAACATTGCGAGCGTGAAATTATGCTTTGAAAGAAAACTGAAAAGAACACTGTGCAAAAACACCATTTGTGCACTGTGTAAGTGAAATCTAAATGTACACAAAACACCTTTTACACTGAAACACCTGCATAAATTCCTAACCTTGTCTATCCCAAAAGATAGTGCTGTGAAACAAACATATTGTAAATGATGCACAAGGCAAAGTCAACAAATGAACCTAAACTTTTAATACAAGAGCTATAGCTGTAATAAACGATTGCACATCGTACTTGTCTCTGTTCAGTTACTACCTGCAGATGTTTATGTTCCATAATTTTACGTTTCTTTTGAGAAGGGGGACACCCAGCTAACAACTGAAAATGCAACTAATCCACTCTGTTTTGCTCTCACAAGTACAGACACAGCAGCAGGGATATCAGAAATTATTTTTTCTAGCGGACAAAAAACTTGCCTGTACCATCCTTCTGCATAGTTTTGTGTACGTTTCACGTTTTATTCAAACATGAAATATTCCAAAATTTAACTGGAAACATTGGAGGAAATAGAGAAGGAAGAGAACTACGAGTATTTATGTGGGTGACCTAGCAAGTAAATGTCTGTAAAGTATGTAAGAATACCTTTACCTTCAGCTGGAAACATCTTGCATAAATTATGAAATGCAGCAAGTACCTCACTTTCTTTTAGAAATGACAAAGCTATCAGTTTATTTACAGAAAGTTGAAATGTCACAGAATTCCCATAAAGAGGTGACCATCCCAACAACTGAACTTTTCGCCATATGTTTTGAGTGAAGTGGAATAAGCAGCCCTTACAGACATTTGTAAAATTATTGCGTATACTTTTTATTGCAGCCAGTCATGCAGCACATGTTTCACAGTCACATTCAATTCACATGTAGACAGCAAATGGAGAACACACTCTCCCGTATAGTTATAAGCTTTGCAAGAAGTTTTAGTCATCAAACGGTACACAAGTGGCAGACATTTTGTTTTACCACCATATGTTACTAATCCATGTATACTGTACAGTTGTCGTCGTAGTAAACATCCTTTAGTTAAATACACTGCATCCATAAACCATATAGTTGAATTACAGAAGTTAAGTTGTGTTTTGTTGAAAATACTAAGTTCATATTAGTATGAATATCCACCATATACTTGTGAATAAATGTTTTTTTAATTCACAGCTAGTTACAGACTCTGCTTAGAGGTGTGCAAATTTTATTATGTAATAACATTGTTTTATGTCTGACATGATTAACTTGCTGTACATTGACCTACTTGGTAGAGAAATTGTGCTTGCTAAAGATGTACCAGAAATACTATCGTCTACAACTAGGGAATGTCTATCGCTACATAATGTAGCATTTTCTTTTAAATTACTGCATGCAATATATTTCTCCACTTCAGCTGGATCAGAGGGATGGTCATGCATAACAGACAGCTCTTCTCTATCACCAACACATTTAGTTATAGCTAGTCATTTACACTTCCCACTAAACTTTAAATGACAACACCAATACTTTCTTTCCTTCAGTACCTTTTCTGAATTATACAAGTAACCATCTAAAGTCAACATATTCTTATTCCTTTAAGATTTCACTACATTGTACAAGTTCTCTAACGTTCCAGGAATGCTCTCAGATGTTTTGGCCATAGTAGCTGTTTGCAGACTGCCTTACGCACATTGAAACGAAATCTACATAGCTGTATTATACCGGATATAGTTTGTGGACTATCAAACTAGCACACTGTTATATTAATTTTATATTGCCAATAAAAAATACACTTTATAAACTGTACTGCACATAATATCTTAATTTAGAACATATTTTATTATATACCTGTCAGATTAAAATGCAACACATATTGGCGATTGTTTTCTAAATATATCCAGCCTCATTACTAATTTAGTGACGTAGTATGCAGTGTTTGCCCTAAGCTGGCCAACTATGACTATTCGAGGAATTTAAATTCACTTTTTTGCTTGTTTGCTGAAACTGACGTTTGATAAGCTGCCGATGATTAGGTATTCACATAAAGTAGACTTCAAATTAATATAGATCCATATGTTTGTGTGTGTTTATATATTTAGAGAGACCAGTTGACATAATGGTTAAGGTCTTTGTCTCCCATGCACAAGATACAAGGTTCTATCCTGACCTCCGGCCAATGCCTATTTGGAGTTTGCATGTTCTCCCTGTCTCTGGGCTTCCTCCCACCACTGAAAAACATGCTGAGTGTTTTCATCTCAAGCTCACTAATGAACGGAGCTGTGGGCAGCAGCACAAACTCTACATGGTGCCCTACAGGGGGAAGAGTTGTACAGACCAACCACTTTGGGTATCCGCTGTGGTGCACAGTATTCTCAAGATAG
This sequence comes from Protopterus annectens, assembly GCF_019279795.1. Lineage (NCBI taxonomy): Eukaryota > Metazoa > Chordata > Ceratodontiformes > Protopteridae > Protopterus > Protopterus annectens. The sequence continues at coordinate 587,917,034 of NC_056741.1, forward strand.
GAGAACACAGACGACAGATTGCATGCTATGGCAGGGCTAGCCACTCGATGGTGAAAATATGGCTTGAGGTGATTTGGTCATGTTGACTAGTATTGCCAAAAGTGGGCATAGGTAGTTACCAGTGATAAGTGGGTTGAGGACCAAGCCTACTCCGACCTATGCCAGGGACCCATGCTGAAGGTGGGAGGGGTGTATGTAGGCTAGTGTATGCCCGCCATAAACCCAGCAGCTGTGGGTCAATAAACTACTGGCTAGCTGGAGTCTAGATGCCCATCCTGGGTTACTAGACTGGGCACTAGCTGGGGTAGCTCTGTTAAACGAAAGCTGGATATAAAACCAGTCAACCTGCCAAACGTGAACTGAGAATTGCTACACTTAATGTAGTTTCACTGACAGGTTACAGCTTAGAAGTGGATGAAATGATGATACGGAGGAGGCTGGACATTCTCTGTATCCAAGAGACATTCTCTGTATCCAAGAGACATTCTGTGTAGCCAAGAGACGTTCTCTGCATCCAAGAGACGTTCTCTGCATCCAAGAGACAAAATGGAAGGGCAGTGCTGCAAAGTCGCTTGGCTTGGGATCCAGAGTCTACAACTCAGGAGGAGGCCAGACAAGAAATGGTGTGGGAATTGTGATGAGACAGAGGCTTCCAAAGGCAGTGAGGGATATCAGAATTAGTGACAGACTCATGGCATTCAGACTCCAGTGTAATGATAGGGCAGTATTCATAATCCCAGCCTATGCCCCACAGCAGGGTTGTGATGATGAGGAAAAGAGTGCATTCAGACAGCATTTGAAGGACCTACTAGATAAAGCAAGACAATGTGAATCAGTGTCTATAATGGGTGACTTGAATGCACATATTGGGGCCGACAGACAACACCATATGAGGACTGCCTGGGTCCACATGGGTGGGGAAACAGGAATAAAGGAGAGGTCATTCTAGACGTCTGTCTGGAAAATGGCTTGATAGTGGCCAACACGTGGTTCAGAAAGGGAGACCATCACAAGATCACATACAATAGTGGTCAACTTGTAACTCAGGTAGACATCCTCATAGTAAGGAAAAGGCACTGGAGTAGAATAAATTATTGCAAAGTCATCCTCAGTGAAACAGTTGGCCCACAGCATAAATACCTGGTTGCCACAGTCAGCTGCAAGCAGTGGTCAGAGAAGGCTGTAAGGTCAATATAGACCAGACTGAAGACCTCGACGTTGACTGGAGAGGTTGACAGTTCAAGGAATTACTCGGGGCTGTAGCACTCCAAGAAGAGGAGGAAATAGGTGAAGCTGAAAAAGAATGGCAGCGCCGCAAAACAACATGTATGAGGACTGTAGAAACAGATATGTGGCCAAGCCAGATATAGAAATACGGTACATAAGGAAAGCTGGTGGTGGAATGCAGAAGTCCGGAAAATCCTCAAAACAGAGGAGTGCAGGAAAAAGCGGGAGGTAGAAAAGACCAGCTAGGTTAGGAAGGAATACTGGTTGGCTAATAAAGAAGCTAAGAAAATAGTTGCAGTAGCTAAGAACGGGGCATCTGATGCACTGTACCAGCTTCTGGAAAGTGACTCAGTACATGGCACAAAGAAACTGTCAGGTTGCAAGGCAAAGACAGAAAGATAAAGAACATAGACACCCTTCATAAGGGATGCCAGCAACATGCTGCTCTCCAGTCTACAGGACATCAACAGTGAGTACTTCCAGCAGCTTCTGAATGAAGAAAATCCCACAGAAGCTGTACTACCCCAGACACAGTCTACGATGGGAGAAGCAAAGGAGCCCACACTAGAAGAAGTAAGAATAGCACAAAGGAAAATGAAGTCGGGGAAACCTGCAGGCTGAGATGAGGTCACAGCAGATATGATAAAGATGCTGTGTGACATAGCTGAGGTACTCATAGCAGTGTGAAGAAAAAGGCATGTCCCAGATGACTGTAAAATAAGCATACTCATGCCAGTGTACAAGAACAAAGGGGACATCCACAACTGTGGGCTGTACAGAGGCATTGAACTCCTGTCACATTGCATAAAACTTCTGGAGAAGGGTGATTGATAAACAGATGCACAGAATAGTAGAATATAAGATGGGAGATGAGCAGTTTGGATTCAGATCAGGATGCAGCATAGCTGACCCAATGTTTGCAGTGAGACAGATATTTGAAAAGACGAGTCCAATTGGGCATTCCTAGACTTGGAGAGAGCATATATCAAGGTCCCAAGAAAGCTGATTTGGTCAGTACTGGGGTGGTTCAACGTCCCAGAAAAAAATGTAGAATTAGTGCAGGCCATGTACAAGGACCCAGTAACTCCAGTACAAACAGTGTATGGTATCACAGAAGGGTTCCCAGTACGAGTGAGTGTGCACTAGGGTTCAGCTGTGAGCCCACTGTTGTTCATACTGGTGATGGACTACATCAGCAAACAGGTTGGAAGGGATAGATTAACAAAGTTGCTGTATGCAGATTATGTGGCATTACAGGCATTTTCAGCAAAGGATAGGGGAATGGAATGCAAAACCGAAGGCACATGGGATGAAACTAAATACAGGTAAGACAGTGGTAATGGCAGCAATTGGGAAAATCAGAAGCTGAGAATTGAGATAGAAGGGAAGATAGTGAAACAGGTTAACAACTTCAGGTATCTGGGAGGGGTGGTTGAGGAGAAGGGTAGTCTGAAGAGGTTAAAGCTAGAATCAGAGGGGTTACAGCTAGCTGGCATAGAGTCTCAGGTGTAGACTGTGACAGAAGAATGCCAAATAAGCTGAAAAGTAAGGTGTAAAAACAGTGGTGCAACCAGTGCTACCGTATGGTACAGAAACATTGACAGTAAAGGCAGAGCAGATGAGGAACCTAGAGGTGATGGAAATGAAGTGCCTCAGAGGGGGTGGTAGGATGCACACTGTGGGACATATAAAGAAATGGGGACATAAGAGCGGACGCCAGAGTAGCTCCAGTTGCAGAAAAAATCAAAGAGAACTGATTATGGTGGTTTGATCACATGTAGGAAAGCACTAAACAATCTAGTGAAGATTTGGTCCAGACAGGAAGAAGGTAAGAGGAAATGAGGACATCCAGCAAAAGAGGTGGAGGTGGATGGATTGTGTGAGAGAAGATCTGCGACAGTCAGGCATGTGTCGAACAAGGCAGCAGTGTGGCATTGAATCGAGAGAGAGGGTGACCGTTAACACAATACCATGACCCCATGTAGAGAAATGGGAAAAAGGGGGCTGATGATGATGATGATAATGATGATTCCTAGGTTCATAAGTGTTTACTAGGCTAACGATTGTAAGGCCCTTTTTAAGCCCAGCCATGCATCCCAAATCTCTGACAAGTTCTGATTACTCTGTTTAGTGTAAGCAGGGGCTTGGAGGATGAAACATTTACAAGCTAGGGCCTGGGAAATGAACCATTTACAGGTTGCCTGTGTTCATTAGAAACATAGGTGCCAAACCAGGGATGAATTTCCTGTTCCCCATCCAGTTGTTCAGGTTGCACTTGAATTGAGTTAGGGAGGGATCTCTGCTTCACATGAATGGGGAGCCTGTTCCAGAGACTGGGTAATCTCTGGGGTACATGCCTGTCTTGCCAGCAGGTCCTGTTTATATCATAAGCAAGGTTTAAGTCTTTAGAACAGGTAATTCTGGTGCTGTTTGTTTTGTGGATATGCAGGAGATGCATCAGAGTGGGGTCTGACAATGCCATGTATGTTGGGCATAGCTCTCCCCTCAAAAGCCTGGGATAGAGCCTTGAGGTGGTCTACATAGGATATTTTACTTAAACCTTGCATTCTTTTAGTGAGGAACCTCTGTGGATGTTCACCGGTGATCACGTCAGTTGCCCTGCTAGACAGGGGTCCAGGGAAGCAAATACTGTGGGAAGAAATAGCCAGGGAATTGTTATGGCTAGGCTTGTGTAGGCCATAGAGCTGATAGGTTCATAGGTTGGTACTAGGCTATGTTCCAATTGTTGGGTATGACTGGTTAGGTACATACCAAAAGGAGCATTGTACTCAGTGATAGGTCTTATGAATGCCGAATACAGTGGTGCAATGTCTTCCTTGGACTTGGATGCCATACCTTTATTTATAAGTTTTGCAACATAGAATGACTTCCTCATTACTGTAGACACGTGATCGTCAAAGGCTAGTTTACTGTCTATTTTTGTCCCTGACTACTGGGTCAGTTCTAAGGGTGTGTTGTCCGTATGAATGTTACCAGAGGTGGATGATTTCCCGAAGGATACTGTTGTACATTTCTGGCATTTAGTTCTAGTTCATGGCTCTGACACCAGTTGTTTGTCTATGTCAGCCTCTCCTGGAGAGTATTTTGTGTCAGTGTGGGATTCAGTAACAGCTTCTAATTTGCAATCATCTGCAAATTTAGTCATCCAGAGACCACTGACATTGGCCTTGACTTCAGAGAAGTAAATGCCAAAAAGTAGCAGGCCAAGGACTGATCCCTGAGGGACTCCACTTGTGACTGGCCTCTTTGTAGAGGTGGACTCCCCAATTCTAACTTCTTGGTTCCTGTCTGTGAGCCAGACATACGCGTTTGTACCAAACCTCTTGAGTTTCTCAGCAATGCCCAAGTAGGGTATTGTGTGAGTTACCTTGGTCAGGTCAAGGTAGGCAGTATGAACCATTTTTGCCCTCATCCATTGCTTTGGTAACCTTCTCAAAGAAGTCCACCAGGTTGAGTAGGTATGCTCTGCCCTTGATGAAACCAAACTGGGTTGGGTCCAGTGTCTGGAGGTTTACTGTATCACTTATGATCATTTCCATGATAATTCTTTCCATGGCTTTACATATAAGACTAGTGAGACTTATGGGTCTGTAATTTCCAGGTTCTGTAGATGGCCCACCTTTGTGCAGAGGGATGACTGTTGATGTTCTCCATTCATGAGGCAGGGGCAATATATTTGATGGTATTTCCTGAGGGAAGGTTGAGGGGGAGAGAGGGGTAAAGTTGGAGATGAATTTATCTGCCAGTAAGTTTGTTATATCTTCTGGCTCAGTATAGGTGGCTCCATTTACAATGGGTACTGCACACAATTGTGTATTGCCTTTGAGGTTGTGGACATAGCTAAAGAATGCCTTATGGTTGTCATTGGCCTGGGAGGGCAAATTCACTTCAGATTTGGCTTTGGTAGACTTTATTTGTCCTCTGAGATGTTTGTTTGAAAGTGCTTTTATCCCACTGGTTGCTGTATCTCCCAATTTTTGCCATGATTTTCTTCCTCCTGTTATACAGCCTATTGATTTTGTGATTCCATCAGGGTGGGTTTTTATTTATTTATTTATTTTTTAGTTAGTTCTGTACCTCTTCTTGGTGGGTACAGCTGCCTCTATGCAGGTATTAACATGCTTGTACAGGATTTCTGTGCAGTTCTGCATAGGCAGCAGTGTTCTCAGGGTTTATGGGGGCTTGAAACTTTGCCAGGTTATCACTTAATAGCAGAAGGTTAGCCTTGGTGTAGTTCCTGAATATCCCAGGTTTACCTGGGGATCCATGTTTTATTTTTACTTCAAAGGAGACCGTTTTGTGGTCTGACTTTACCAGGGAAGACATTACAGTAGGGGGTGTGCAGCACTCTCCCATATTAGTGAGAACCAGATCCAGTATAACTGCACCCCTGATTGGTGTATTGACTATCTGGTTTAGGGAGTTTGTGTTTATAAAATCCAGGAATCTCTGTGCCTTTACATTTGGTGTCATATAGGATTCCCAGTTAATAGTGGGGTGATTAAAGTCGCCCATGAATATGGTATTGATTTGGATGGTTAGTGTTTCTAATAAGTTTAAATACACTGTATAGGTTTCTTGGGTCATAGAGAGGGACCTATAACTGGCAAGGACGTGATATTGAACATGGAGCCGCTCAAGTGCATTGTCCTGTTTGACCAGCCTTTAGGTGTATTTATTTTTGATGCAAGTAGAGACACCACCTTTAGTCCCTGTCTGTGTAGTAGCTGGTCTAAATGTGTGGAAGACATTTTAACCTTGCACTGTTGGTGTGCTCTCTGTGGCTTTAAACCATGTCTCGGTGACTGCACAGACTTCCACATTCTCTAGGGTGAAGAGAGTGAGCAGTAATACCTTTACATTTGATGTTTGTATATGTAATACTAAACAAAACCAGTTCTCGTAATGGAAATACGCCACCTGCTTCTGAAACCCTTCAACTATAACTAGTAGTTGTGCCACTTGACCTTCAACAACAAAAAATGTTTCTGTTGGTGACATATAGGAAGTCTGCAGATGTGACGGACATTGCCTGTATCTCGTCTATCTCTGTTGTTAAATCTGTGTTGAATGTAAGCCAACAGCAAACTTTTGTAAATCCACAAATTGCAACTAGATAGGAAAGGCAGATGTGCACAAAATGTGACGCAAGTCAAGGTGAGGTGGGAAAGTCTTGTAATTAGAATAAGATAGTCACAGATGTTCCACATTACGCATCATTTACATCACATTATATCTTCATTTGCCTAAGATCTCGGGCTATTTAAAAATGGTGTGCCTGAGTGCAGCTCGTGTCTGAGTTGTGCTTTTGATGTGCATAGGTGCTGCCAGCTCATCTTCCTGCTGTATGGTAACACAATGAAACAAGTACCGCCTGCTACCACATAACTGTCCCATGTTTTTGTATGCAGTAGTTTGTATCAAATGTAAACATAATGTTGGTTCTTTGGTTATGCAGTTACTTCTAGTCCAAATCCTAAGAAACAATATAGGGCTTTCATACAAGTGTCTGTGTCCATTGCTGTTGTATAGATTCATCATGTCATTTATGGCCCGTTTAGTAGTTATCTGACCAGGTAAATGTTTTAAGATGGTTTAACAAATACACAGACTGTTGTATGTAGGTAATGTATTTAAATTTAACTGGGATAGAACACTGATCACGATGATCAATTTCAACTTCATCTTTAGCCTGGAGATCAGAGTATATTAGACAGGCAAAAACAGAATTGTAATCCATTTACATTGTAAAAGAAAAAAGTTTGCTATAGTATTGGAAATCAACACAGAGACTGTATATACAACTATAAAAGCAGAGCAGTTTGCAATGTATTGAAAGTAAAATTACTGATGTGTAACATCCATTGTTCTTCATGTTTCATTGTTGCAGTCATCACACTTGGGGTTATCTGCCTGCAGGTAGCCCTCAGTTGGCCCGAATACCAGAGACTTAGTATTTCTGCGTCAGTTGCTGTCACTCTAGGACTGATGTCAGGTCGTCAGGGGTATAAAAACAGGCAGCCAATGCTATTGCATCAGTCTTTCTTGCCGAGGAGGAGCCCAAAGCAGAAGCAGTTCGCAAATGCCGGTCGGCTGCTTCCTGAATTTTTCATTTTCAAATTGAATAATCCTGAAGTCTTCTAAAGCGAAGTACCTCGTTGGGGATCCTTTTTTCTTGCTCTAACCAATGTCAGAAAAAGTTGACAATTGTCTTGCCTGTAGAAAGCATATACCTCACCAAGATTTTCATTCTTACTGCTGCACATGTTTAGGCCCAGACCACGACGTCCCTCACTGTCTGATGTTCTTCGTGTTTCACTGTTGCAGTCATCACATTTGGGTTATCTGCTTGCAGTAGCCCTCAGTCGGTGTGATTATCAAAGTCTTGGGTCCTGCGTCGGTTGCTCTCTCATCTTCCATGACGTCAGGTAGTCAGGGGTATAAAGCATGCAGCCAACGCCATTACCCCAGTCTTTCTTGCCGTGCGGTGCCCAAAGCAGAAGCAGTTCGCAAGTGCCGGTTGGCCGACTCCTGAAATTTTCATTTTCTAGTTTCAGAACCGAAGTGTTCAACTAAAGCAAAGTACCCCGTTGGGGAAACTTTTTCTTGCTCTAATCCGATGTCAGTCAATAATTGTATTTTTTGTGGAAAGCAAATACCTCCTAAAGATTTTCATTCATACTATATTGCTTGCCTAGGCCCTGACCACGATGTACCTCGCTGTTGGTTTTGTGCCTTATTTAAACAACGAATTATTTGTCGCCGGTATATTTACAGTACTTGGCTCAATTATCCAGATATGGCTTTGGTAAGCCACCCGACTACCGACATTCCGAAAAAACGCAAAGATAAAGACAGAGACAGGCCGCCTAGGTCCAAAGCTGACAACGATGCTTCTCCTAAGCTAGTCACCAGTTCGCTGGTACTCAATGAGGTGCTTTCACAGCCCCTGATACCCGCTACTTCAGATTCGCAGGCCTCTACTGAGACCCATTCGGAGTCCGGTATGCAGCGAGATGCTTCAACTGTGGAACCTGCGGATGTCTCTACCTTGGATGGGTCCGGAGCCGCTGTGCAGGCACCGGCATCTGAGGGTGTATTCAGGCCTACTGACTTGCATATTAAACAGACGCCATCTTCTTCAAGGCCTAAAACTCTATCCATGCCTAGAAAAACGACGCCCAGACCACATGGTCAGGCCTCTATGCCTAAAGAACAAATAAGAAAGGCTGAAGACCTTATTACTTTAATCAGGGGAAGCCAACCTTCTCCCAGTAAGAGACCTAGGACTGAATTGCTTATCATTCTTCTGATCAGGATTCCAAAATTTCTGTTTCCTCTGACAAGGATTTACCCTTATCTACCTAAGAGGATTCTGATGCAGAGGACTCTATTCCCTCTGCTTCCCCTCCGGAAGATTTCTCTTTTGGTGAAACTTTGCATACTCTTAGGGAGCATTTTCTCTGGGAAAGCCAGGATTACTCTGATTCTAAAAAGAGGCTTGGGGATTTCTTACTCCTGCCCCAACACAGATCTTTAGCTATCCCCCCTGTGCTGGACATTGTTGATGATGCCTTTTCGGAGTGTAGCTTGGCCCCTGACTCCTTACCTCCTGCTCCCAGAAAACCAGATAGAATATTACAGGGTTCCTGACTCGCACAAGTTCCTCTTTAAAAATCCTACTGCGGATCCTGAGACCATTTCCAGGGACCCAAGAGCATTAAGGCTACTACTGCCAAAATTCCTACCCCCTCTGATAGAGATTCCAGGAAGCTGGAGAGATGGGGTAAGAAGGTATACACTTCTGCAACCTTGGCCATTAGGGACTTAAACTGCCAGTTTCATATGTTAAAGTATCAGCAGCATATTATTGGATTGCTTAAACAGAAAATGATGATGATTCCTGACTGTGCTGAAAACAAGGATTTACGGGATTTAATGCATTCTGCTGAACAAGTTGGAAAACGTACTTTGCAATGCGGTTTTGATTCACTAGAGGCTTCTTGCAGGGCTGCTGTTACTGGGTCTGTACTTAGAAGGCATGCTTGGCTTAAGGAACAATCATTGCCAGATCATGTTAAAGCTAAATTGCTGGATGCTCCCTTAAACCAGGACCGCCTGTTTGGCAACAAAGCAGAAGTACTTAAAAAGATGGAGGAAAAAGCTAAATCTATGCAAACTGTTAAAGATTTCCTGCAAGTACAGCCTCCAAGATTTAGTAGGCATTGGCCCTCTAAAAATTGGTCCTTTCCTGCCTCTTTCAGGCCTTCAGTCCAAACCCAGAACCAGCAGAACACTCGTGCTTCAGTCCCAAGGTACTCACAGGACTAAGCAGTGGGGGGCTCCCACTTCCAAAGCAGGGAGTAGTAAGACTCCCCCTTATGGTAAACTGTCTCAATGACTTAACTTTAAAACTTCCAAGCCTTCTCAACTGACTGCTCCTTTAGGGGGAAAGATTGCTCTGCAGGCAAAAAACTGGGAACTCTTTACCCAGGACAAATGGGTTTTAAATATAGTTTCCCAAGGATACAGATTCCACTTCCACACTTTACCAACCCCAAAAGGTTGGTCAGATGTACCCCTAAATCAGTGGGCAGAGGCTCAAAAGCACATTCTCTCGCTAAGTATAAGGGCTATTTAAACTGTCCCAGAAGAGGAAAGGGGACAAGGATGTTCGTGTTTCACTGTTGCAGTCATTACTCTTGGGTTATCCTGCTGGCAGGCTACCCGCAGTCGGTGCGAATTCCAAAGTCTAGGTCCGGCGTCAGTTGCTGTCGCCTCTTCCCTGACGTCAGTGCGCCAGGGGTATAAGAAATGCAGCCGACGCCATTTTCTTCAGTCTTTCTTACCATGCGGTGCCTGAAGCAAAAGCAGATCGCAAGTGTCGGTCGGCCGACTCCTGAGATTTTCAAATCTGAATTTCAGATCCGAAGTCTTCATTAAAGCTAAGTACCCCATTGGGGAAACTTTTTTTTTCTTGCTCCAGACCGATGTCAGAAAAAGTTAACAATTGTATTTCTTGTGGGAAGCAAATACCTCATAAGGATTTTCACTCTTACTGTATTCCTTGCTTAGGCCCTGATCACAATGTTGCTAGTTGTCGGTTTTGTGCTAGATTGGTTTGATTTTGCATTTCATTACTTTGGCCGAAGATTTAACTATATAATGCTGTCGGATCAGCCGACAACCACAGTTTACAAAAAACGCAAGGACAAGGAAAAGGATAGGCGTCCGAGGTCCAAAACCGACAACAAAGCCTCTTCTAGGTCAGTTGCCGGTTCTCAGTGAGGTGCTTTCGCAGCCCCTGGCGCCCGCTACCTCAGAGCCACAGGCCGCTTCCGACTCCCACGTGGAGCCGACTGGGCCTCTGGATACTCAAGGTATTGGACACTCAGAAATCATTCCCTCAGATGGGTCCGGAGCCTCTGAGCAGGCATCGGCTTCTGAGGGTGTCTTCAGACCTATACAACTATATGTTAAGCCATCCTCCGCTACAAAGACTAAAGCGGCATTAAAGACAAAGAAACAAGTACAGCATTCTCCTACTCAGACCACCATGCCTAAAAAAACAGATGCTCAAAATGGCTGAAGACCTAATTGCTTTGATCAGGGGTTCCCATCCCCTTCCTGATGAGAGGCCTAGGCAAGAGACAGAGTATGATTCTTCTGATCAGGTTTCTATTTCCTCTGATTCCTCTTCTGAACAAGATTACTCCATGCTTCCCTATGAGGATTCTGATGCTGAAGAATCCATTCCTTCAGCCTCTCCTCCTGAAGATTATTCTTTTGGGGAATTACCCTGCATACCATGAGGGAACATTTCCACTGGGAGAGCCAAGATTATTCTGAATCTAAGAAAAGGCTCAGAGACTTTCTGCTACTTCCCCAGCACAGACCCCTTGCTATTCCACCTGTTCTAGACATTGTGGATGATGTATTCTCAGAGTCCGGCCTGTCACCAGACTGTCTACCCCCTGCACCTGCTAAGCCAGACAGATGCTACAGGGTCCCAGATTCTCATAAATTCCTGTATAAAAACCCCGCTGCTGACCCAGAAACTATATCACAAGGTCCCAAGGGGGTTGAAACTTCCACTGCAAAAAACCCTGTCCCCTCTGATAGGGATTCCAGGGCTCTAGACAGATGGGGGGAAAAAAGTCTACACTTCTGCTACCCTGGCTGTAAGGGCCTTAAATTGTCAGTTTCATATGCTTAAATATCAGCAATATTTAATGTAACTGCTTAAACAGAAAATGTTGACAAATACTGAATGTTCAGAGAACAAGAAATTGCAGGATTTATTGCATGCAGCTGAACAAGTGGGAAAAGCATACCTTGCAATGTGGTTATGATTCACTGGAGGCCTCCTGCAGGGCCGCTGTTACAGGTTCTGTTATTAGAAGGCATGCTTGGTTAAAGGAACAAAATCTGCCTGATCATGTTAAAGCAAAATTATTAGATGCACCATTACAGCATGATACTTTGTTTGGTACTAAAGCAGAAGAGGTGAAGAAAATGGAGGATAAAGCAAAATCCATGCAGACAGTCCAGGATTTCTTACAGGTACAGCCACTCAGATTTAGCAATAACTAGCCTTCTAAAAATTGGTCCTTTCCAGTGTCAGACACCACAAAGAGGCAGATACAGGCGTCCCAGAGGCAGAGGTCAGCCCCAAGGCTCATACAGGCCTAAACAATGGGGTGCTCCTACCTCCAAAAGCGGAGAAGGCAAATCACAACCTTACAGGAAATAGTCCCAATGACTTTCCTCTACCAGATCCAAGCACTTTTTTTTGGCAGCCCCCCTTAGGGGGAAAACTAGCACTTTTTTCATCAAATTGGCAAAGGATTACCCAAGACAAATGGGTCCTGAACATAGTGTCCCAAGGCTACAGGTTCCATTTCCACACTCTACCAAGGTCAAAAGTATGCCAGACCTGCCACACAGTCAGTGGGCAGAGGCACAAAAACAAATTACAGCCCTCATGGACATGAGGGCCATTCAGCAAGTACCATAACAAGAGCAGGGGCAAGGATTTTACTCCAGACTTTTCCTAGTACCCAGAAAGGACAAAACCTGGAGACCAATACTGGATCTGTCTATACTAAATACATTTCTGGAAGTTCCAAAATTCAAGATGTTGACTCTACAGCAGCTACTGCCCATGTTGGGCAAGAAGGCTTGGGTCGTAACTTTGGATCTAAAAGAGGCATACCTGCATGAAGGGATTCACATCTAGATCAAGGGAGGTCATCGTCCCCCTGTACTCATCACTTATTAGACCTATGATTGAGTACAATGCCCCGTTCGGAATGCATCTGACCAGACACCTGCTGCAGCTTGAAAGGCCCCAAAAGTTTCTCACCAAAAGGATAAAGGGTCTCAAAAATATGTCTTATGCTGCCTGACTGAAAGAACTCCAGCTCTATTCAGTCTCATACCGCTTGCTCAGAGGTGACCTGTGCCTGACATATAAGGCCATGTCAAACCCAGATTTGATGAATATGCTTCACCTCAAAAAATCTAGATCCCTCAGAACCACAAGGGCGGGAGACTTAAACCTTGACACGGTTATAAATAGAACATGCTGGAGGGACAGATTCATCACCCAGAGACTCCCTATGCTGTGGAACAAAATCCCGGTACATGTGAGGCAGAGCACCTCTCTGGTCTTGTTCAAGAGGAATCTTGACCAATGGATGGGAGATTGCAGATATACCCCAGGGATTACTTCAGTGTCACTGCTTGACAGAGGCACAGCAAAATGATAGGCATAGTTTTTATTCAAACTAAAGGGGTGGCGAAAGCCACATAACTATGGGCTAGGCTTATAAATGCCCTTGGGCAGATAGCCTAGTATGAACCTATGAACCTATGTCCTAATCAGACAATCTTGCAGAAGATACCTCAGATTCATAGCTGGCTCAATGCATTACCAATTCTCTGCATTGCCCTTCAGGGTCTTCACAAAATGCCTGGCACCAGTAATTGTGTTTTGCAGACAAAAAGGAATTCAAATATATCCCTACTTGGACGACTGCCTAATTCAAGCAGAGAACAAAGACATTCTTCTAAAGCATCTGGCGTTTGTAAAAAAATTACTAATTGGCCTAGGGTACACAGTAAACGAAAAGAAATCAAAACTAGTGCCCTCTCAAGAGATAATGTTCCTGGGTGCAAGCCTAAATACAACTGCCCAGATGGCTTATCTCACGCCAGACAAACAAAAGCAACTGGCTACTTACTTCAAGAATTTGGCAACAAAAACCCATTTATCTGCAAGGAAAATCCTGCAGGCCTTGGGTTTCATGGCATCCTGCATGCTACTAATTCCATATGCAAGACTGCATATGAGGAAACTACAATAGTATCTAAAAAGTGTTTGGACTCTGCATTGCCACAGCCTGGAGACAGTAATTGCACTCATCCCCTGCCTGCAACAGGAGTTTCGATGGTGGGCAGAAGCCTGTCACCACAACAAGGATCTGCCATTCAGTTTACCCACAGCCAGACAGACACTGACAACGGACGCATCAGATTACGCCTGCGGAGCCCATATGGCAGGAAAATGTATTCAGGGCACATGGCCTGCAAACCAGATGCTTCTTCACATCAATCAAAAAGAGATGCTAGCTGTACAAAATGCCCCGACAGCTTTCAAGGACCTGCTTCGTCCAGGACAACTACTGATAAAGACAGACAACACTACGGTTATCTGGTACATAAACAAGCAGAGAGGTGCACATTCCTACCCCCTCTGCAGACAAGCAATGACCTTAAGGGACGCAGCATTGGCATTTCAAGTTCACCTGCAAGCACAATTCCTGCCAGGAAAAACAAATACTCTGGCAGACGAACTAAGCAAAAACCTCATGGATCCCCACGAATGGAAACTGGATCCACAAGTCTTCAGCATGATAATAAGGAAATGGTGATGCCCAGACATAGATCTATTTGCCTCCCCTCACAACTGCCAATTACAGAGATTTTGCATAAGGATTTATCACAAGCAAGCATGGAAAGTGGACGCCCTATCCTTCAGCTGGAAAAATCTAGCCGTATATGCTTTTCCCCCACTGCCTCTCCTTCCCAGGGTACTCCTAAAGGTCAGACGAGAGAAGCCAAACATGATACTGATTGCACCAGACTGGCCACACTAGCACTGGTACCCAGTCCTAAAGAGCTTGTCTCAAGGTCCCGCATGGATACTGCCTCAAACTTCTCACTTGCTGACCCAACAAAACAATCAGATCCTGCACAGCCAACTCGGGACCTTAAATCTGGCGGCATGGCGGATAATGTAGCCATTCAGAACACTCTTTCAAAATCTGTTATGGATGTTATCTTGGAGGCCAGGAGGCCCAGTACCAGAAAATCTTATGCAGAAAAATGGAAGAGATTCTGTGCTTGGAACCAGGAACCAGGCATTGACATGTGTGCACCAAATATCCCTCAGATTTTACAATACTTAACTGAGATGCTAAACAAAGGCCTTTCTTTCTCATCTATTAAGATTCATGCCTCTCTGCCATTTCAGCCCACTACAATATGGAACCACTTATCTTTTCTCATCCTTTAATAAGGCAGTACCTCAGAGGGGCTAAAAACATTAGGCCTCCAAGGAGAGCACCAATTCCGACCTGGGACCTCAATTATGTTTTGGAAAAACTCACACTGCCTCCTTTTCGAGCCAGCATCAACAGCAGATATAAAATTCTTATCCTGGAAAACAGCTCTGCTTCTAGCAATAACCTCTGCAAGGCGAGTCTCGGAGTTACAAGCACTCATGGCTGTGGAACCTTTCATCATTTTTCATCCAGACAGGGTTTCTCTGAGGATAAACCCTACATTTATGCCTAAGGTGGTGTCCAGTGTGGCCCTTAACCAAACCATTCACTTGCCCACCTTTTATCCTAATCCACAGAACAAGGGTGAGAAAGTTCTGCATTCTTTGGACATACACAGGCAGTTAAGCTTTCAGAAAGACTGAGCAACTTTTAGTGTCATATGCTGCAGGATCACAAGGAAAGGCTATCTCAAAACAGACTATTTCTAAATGGATAGGCCATTGCATCCGTTTCTGCTATCTTCAACATGGCAAATCAGTGCCTAAGGGCATTAGGCCTCATTCCACCAGAGCAGCAGCCTTCCTCAGAGGAGTACCAACCAAAGCTATCTTAGAGGCTGCAACTTGGAGTTCAGTGCACACCTTCACAAAGCACTACCACCTACCACTTTACTCTAAGTCCAGAGCAGGCTTTGCCACTGCAGTTCTGCAGGGCCTCATAGTCTCTCCTAATCCTGTTTAGCCCAGCCACCCTTCCTCAGCTTTGGGATTCAACCCAAGAGTAATGACTGCAACAGTGAAACACGATGAACATAGTACAGTTGTGTACCTACCATAAATGTAGATGTTCGAGTGTATTCACTGTTGCAGTCCAGGTTACCCACCCACCATCCCCCTTTTCTTTGCTGGGACTTTTCTGCACTTCTCTATCCTATACAACCTATTTGGTGTATTTGTTTGTAGAGGAAGGACATGTTATTATTGTGCATGCATTTTTATTGGCATATTTTTTCAACCTTCCAATTTGGGGGCACCTGACATCTGGGGCAAGAAAAACTGAAGAAAATGGCATCTGCTGCATCTTTTATACCCCTGGTGCACTGACGTCAGGGAAGAGGCGACAGCAACCGACGCCGGACCTAGACTTTGGAATTCGTGCCGACTGCGGGTAGCCTGCCAGCAGGATAACCCAAGAGTAATGACTGCAACAGTGAATACACTCGAACATCTACATTTATGGTAGGTACACAACTGTACTTTTCTATTCAAAACTTTTTCTGGTGCCCAGAAAAGACAACTCCTGGCGTTCTATCCTGGATCTCTCTATCCTAAACACTTCTTTGGTGATCCCAAAATTCAAGATGCTAACTCTTCATCAGTTGCTTCCTATGCTAGGCAAGGATGCCTGGTTGGCAACACTGGATTTAAAGGAAGCCTACCTGCACATCCCAATCGGGTAATCTTGCAGAAGATACCTACGCTTCAAAGCAGGCTTCATGCACTATCAGTTCTCTGCACTGCCCTTTGGCTTATCTACTGCGCCCAGGGTATTCACAAAGTGCCTAGCTCCAGTCATTGCATTTTGCAGGCAAAGAAATATTCAAATATACCCATACCTGGACGATTGTCTAATTCAGGCAGAAATCCAGGACATACTCTGGCGTTTGTACAAAAGAGCTAAATTCTCAGGGGTACACCATAAACGAAAATAAATCACATCTGGTACCCTGCCAACAAATTGTTTTCCTGGGAGCAAGCTTGAACACAACTTCCCAAATGGCTTTCCTCATGCCAGAGAAACAAGTTCATTTGACAGCTTACTTCAAACTAATGGCCACAAAGACCCTGCTGTGTCTGCAAGACAAATACTGCAAGCCTTGGGGTTCATGGCCTCCTGCATTCTCCTAATTCCATATGCAAGACTGCATATGAGGAAACTTACAATGGTATCTAAAAAGCCTGTGGTGTCAACATTCTCAGGATCTAGAAGCAATGATTCCTATCGTACCTTGCCTACAGTTCGAGTTCCTTTGGTGGGCAGAGGCCTGTCACCAAAACAAGGGACTGCCATTCACTCTACCCTCTGCTGCCCAAACCTTAACAACAGACGCATCAGACTATGCATGGGGGGCTCACTTGGCAGGGAGGTGCATTCAGGACAAATGGGAACCAAAGTCAAATGCACCTGCATATCAATCAAAAAGAAATGTTAGCTGAACAGAATGCTCTGACAGCCTTCAAGGACCACATTCTTCCAGGACAATTAATGGTAAAGACAGACAACACCACTGTTATGTGGTACTTAAACAAGTAGGTGGGAACCCACTCATACCCTCTCTGCAGACTAGCCATGGCTCTGTGGAACACAGCCTTGAGCTACCAAGTGCACCTACAGGCTCAACTCCTGCCAGGAAAACTAAATACACTGGCAGATGACCTAAGCAGAAATCTCATGGACCCACACAAGTGGAAACTGGAACCAAAGACATTCAACATGTTGATTAAACAAATGGGGGAGCCCAGAGATAGACCTGTTTGCCTCCTCCCAGAACTACCAGTTGGACAAATTCTGCACAAGGACTCCCCACAAACAAGCTTGGAAAGTGGATGCCCTGTCCTTCACCTGGAAAAATCTATCAGTCTATGCCTTTCATCCTCTGCCTCTCCTCTCCAAGGTACTGCTAAAGATCAAACAGGACAAACCAAGGACGATACTGCTTGCACCAGACTGACAATGCCAACACTGGTACCCCTCTTGCACAGTGTGTCACTGCCTCAAGACTCCTACCCTGCTGTCCCAGCAGAAGGGCCGGATTCTGCACCCTCACCTTCAAACTCTGAACCTGGCAGCCTGGCTAATTACCTGATCTCTCCGTTACCATCCCTCAATAAACAAGAGTTGGCTGTCATTCTGGAGACAAGGAGGCCTAGTACTAGAAAATCTTGTGCTGAAAAATGGAAAAGATTCTGTTCCTGGAACCAAGCTCAGGGGCTGAGCACAGCAGCACCCAATTTACCTCATATTCTTCAATACTTAACTGAGATGCTTCATAAGGGCCTTTCCTTTTCCTCCATCAAAATTCATGCCTCAGCCATTTCAGCTCATTACAACACAGAACCACCCCTCTTCTCTCATCCACTGCTCAAGCAGTTCCTCAGAGGGGTCAAAAATGTAAGACCACCCAGGAGAGTCCCTACTCCAGCCTGGGACCTTAACTTTGTATTGGAAAAACTTACTCTACCTCCTTTTGAGGCAGCTGCAAATGCAGAGTTGAAATTCCTTTCTTGGAAAACAGCCTTCAGCAAGAAGGGTGTCTGAATTACAAGCCCTTATGGCAGTGGAGCCTTTCATCATCTTTCATGTGGACAGGGTGTCCCTCAGGACAAATCCCTCCTTCATGCCCAAGGTAGTATCCAGTGTAGCTCTTAATCAGTCCATTCATTTGCCAACCTTTTCTAATCCACAGAACAAAGGGGCATGGATACTGTACTCCTTAGATGTGCACAGGCAACTTAGATTTTACTTGGACAGGACTAAACCTCTCAGGAAATCAGCTGCTGGTGGCATTTGCTGCAAGGGCAGCGGGTAAGGCCATTTCAAAGCAAACCATTTCTAAACGGATAGGCCATTGCATTCCTTTCTGCTATAAGCACCATGGAAAAACCTATCCCTCGGGGGATAAGACCATATTCAACCAGGGCTGCATCTACCACTACAGCCTTCCTCAGAGGTGTACCTACCAGGGACATCTAGAAGCTGCTACCTGGAGTTCTGTACATACTTTACCATTTGCCAGTTTTCTCTAAATCCATACCTGGTTTTGCCACTGCAGTCTTGCAGGGCCTTATAGCTGGTCCTAATGCTATCTAAATTCCTCCTACCATCCTTAACTTTGGGAATCTACCCAAATGTGATGACTGCAACAGTGAAACACGCACATAGTACAGTTGTGTACACTTACCATAAATGTAGATGTTAGAGTGTATTCAGTGTTGCAGTCCTGATTACCCTCCCTCCAGCCCCCTGACTTTTGGCTGTACCTCTATCCCTTTTTACTATGTTTAAAAGCTTTTTGGTGTATTTGCTTTTTTGTTGGAGGTATAACCTTGTGTATATAGTGTGTGTGTGTGTGTGTGTGTGTGTGTGTGTGTGTGTGTGTGTATATATATATATATATATATATATATATATGTATATGTATAATTGCTTCCCATTGGGGGGCACCTGACATGTGGGGCAAGAAAAAACGATGTAATGGTGTTGGCTGCATGCTTTATACCCCTGACTACCTGACGTCATGGAGGATGAGACAGCAACCGACGCAGGGCCCAAGACTTTGATAATCGGGCTGACTGAGGGCTACTCCAAGCAGATAACCCAAAAATTGATGATTGCAACAGTGAATACACCTGAACATCTACATTTATGGTAAGTGTACACAACTGTACTTTTTGTGCCTTGTTTAACGCCCGAACCATTCGTCGCCTGGCTCTTTTTGTCACTAAATTCTTTTGCTCTCTATCTCCATATTCTGAAATGGCTTTGGTAATGCTTACCCTGCAACAGCTTCTTCCTATGTTAGCCAAGGATGCCTGATTAGTTACCCTAGACTTAAAAGAAGCCTATCTGTACATCCCCATAAGGGAATCATGCTGGAAGTATATCTGTTTCAGGACAGGATCTATACATTATCAGTTCTCTGCGCTTCCCTTTGGCTTATTTACTGTGCTCAGGGTATTCACAAAATGCCTGGCTCCAGCCATTGCATACTGCAGGCAGAGAAATATCCAAATTTACCCGTACTTGGACGACTGCCTGATTCAGGTGGACAGTCCAGAATTGCTGCTACAGCACCTGAAATTTGTAAAAAGCCTTCTCTCTTCCTTTGAGTACACCATCAATGAAAAGAAATTGACTGGCACCCAGTCAAAAGATTGCATTCCTGGGAGCAAGCTTGGACACAACTTCCCAGATGGCATTCCTCACTTCAGAAAAGCAAGTCTAACTGACAGATAGCTGGGTTCTGGTGGCCATTTGTTTGAAGCAATCTGCAAGAAAAATACTGCAAGCCCTAGAGTTCATGGCCTCATGTATACTGCTAATTCCATATGCAAGACTGCATATGAGGAAACTTCAGTGGTACTTAAAAAGTCTTTGGTGCCAACATTCTCAGGACCTGGAAACAGTCATTCCTATCCTACCCTGTCTAAGGACAGAGTTCCTTTGGTGGGCAGAAGCATGCAACCACAACAAGCGACTGCCATTCACTCTACCCCACACCACCCAGACCCTGACCACAGACTATGCCTGGGGGGGCTCACATGGCTGGCAAATGCATTCAGGGCCACTGGAGCCCAAGTCAGATTCATCTGCACATCAACCAGAAGGAGATGCTAGCTGTACAGAATGCCCTGACAGCTTTCAGATCCCTACGCTTTCCAGACAACTGCTAATAAAAACAGACAGCACCGTTATGTGATACATCAACAAGCAGGGGGGAACCCATTCCTACCCACTCTGCAGGTTAGCCATGGCCGTTTGGAACACGGCCTTGGACATCCAAGTCCGTCTACAAGCTCTATTCCTGCCAGGCAAATAAAACTCACTGGCAGATGACTTAAGCAGAAATCTCCTAGACCCACATGAGTGGAAATTGAAGCCCAGCGCCTTCAACCTTCTGATTTGGAAATTGGGGACCCCAGAGTTGGATCTCTTTGCCTCCCCCTACAACTACAAGCTCAGCAAATTCTGCACCAGGAACCCTCACAGAAGGGCCTGGAAAATGGATGCCCTATCCTTTCAATGGGAAAAGCTCTCAGTCTATGCCTTTCCCCCCCTCTGCCCCTTCTCACAAGAGTATTACTCAAGGACAATTCTGATTGCCCCGGACTGGCCACACCAGCACTGGTACCCACTCCTGTGCAACCTGACAACGGTGCCACCCTGGCACCTACACCAGACCCCAACCCTGCTCTCTCAGCAGGAGGGACAGATATTGCATCCACAATTGCAAATCCTAAATCTTGCAGCCTGGCTTATTCCTTTAATTCTCCACCAGCAACCCTAAGCAAACAGGTGCTGGATGTTGTCCTTGAAGCCAGAAGGCGCAGTGCAAGGAAATCCTTTGCTGACAAGTGGAAAAGGTATTGTTCCTGGATTCAGTCTAAAGGAGAGGACACAGCCCTGCCCTCCTTACCCCTAATCCTGGATTACCTAGCTGAACTACTCTACAGAGGCCTATCCTTCTCCTCCATTAAGATCCATGCCTCTGCCATCTGGTTTTTTATTTAAA